>NC_031496.1:31325283-31357724 GCF_000237925.1 Schistosoma mansoni
GTTCAGAAGAATGATGAAAGCTCCACGACCAAACCATCCAGCTCAGAGAACAAACCCACATCAAAATTGGACTGTTTGACCCATAGATTCTTTTCTTCCTTACCCCTTGATTAGTACGTAACGTCATTTGTTATTTATTGTCGTATCTTTCCTAGCCTCCTGTAGACATATATTTTCCATATAACTATATATATACGAATGTACAGCTTAAGTAAATGATTTCGTCGAAAAGAAAACTTTCTTCTCTGAATTCTCGTTTTCTTATTCAATGACACCATGAGTTATTTTGATTATGCTACCTTTATAAGTAGTGTGTAGCAATGATTGGAAGTAGAATATCTGTCAGCAGAAGATTGAATTGAAAAGGGAACAGAGAGTAACTGTAATAACAACAGAATTGAACGAATCATGAAACATGTAATGGACAACTAAAGGAAGATGTTCAAATAATGTAATTCATGTATGTTTATCATACTTTAAGAACGCATTGTGCAATTTCATTTTTCTAAAGCTTAGTCTTGTTCACTACGTATGTATCATTCACCTGTACCGGTCTTATTGTAGTTACTTTCGCTTCATAAGAATTGCAGTGGTTACTTGTTTTGGAGTATAAGTGATAAGCGATTCTAACATAATAATTAATGATGACCAGAAATAACAAGTAGCGTTCAAATAGATGACATATCATATAGAGACATTATAATTGTTTCTTTGGAAGCAAGCAAATGATGAGAATCAACAAAATTATTTTGTTAAATTTATTTTGTCAGAAAGGGGTCTTGCGGAGATTTTAGTAATTTTATATAGTTGAGATCATGAGTCAATTGAAACCATGGAAAACTTGGAAGCACTAGATGGCCGTTTCGTCCCATTGTGGGATTCCTCAGCAGCGCGCATTCACGATCCCGCCTCGTGAGATTCCAACCCAAAATCTATCAGTTTTCCATGGTGGTCTAGCTTCAAATGACTCATGATCTTAACTATATAAAATTTATTTTGATCAAAAATTAATGAAACCGAAGAATTACATGAAAACGACAAGAGAAATAAAACCCGATGGTTTTGTAAATGTTTGAATTGCCACATGTGATAAATAACTGTAAATGAAGGATTCAGAATATACAGATCAGAGAAGTTATTAACTAAAGTATGTGTAATCATATTGTAGTGAACGAGAACACAGGCTGGGACAACCAAATGTGTGTGAATACAAAATTACAGAGCAGCTGAATAAAATCTGAGAACCTTACAGTAAATAATTCATTTGTAAAATGTCAGTCAATAGTCTCAGACGTCATTGTTCCTTCGTTTCCACACCAATCATTCGCCGTTCTCGTTCCCTTTCCTTCGATCTTCTTAACCTTCTGCTGTCAGATATTTCACTTTGGTTTGATGATACATACTACTTATATCTGTAGACATTAGTAGTACACACCACAATATTTTCTTCAACACCTTTGACTGTTGTTACATGTATAAGTATTCATTTTCCTTTTAATATGAAAGTTATTCTATTTTACGTTCATCAACCAATAATCATTAATTTCAGGAATCGAGCTCTTTGAGTATTGCTTTGAGTATTGATTTATTTTTTAGGTGACATTGTTAATATTGTAAAACTCATAATGATGGATCGCTAAATGACAGATTAGTACTCTTGAGCTTAAATAAGCGCTCATTAGTCACTGTAAAACGGTGAAAAAAAGGTTTACATTGATTCTTCAGATATTTATGTCACGTAGTGACTCAAAACTACCCTCCGAATCGTACGTGTCTTCATAAATTATATATTGTGGAGATTATATAGTAATTTTGAACATTATATTTACAGACTACTAAATAAAGGCATCTCAAGCTCTATTACATGTTTTTGAATAGAATATATAGAATAATTCTTCTAAAAATCAAATACAAACTTATATTATGATGTGTACTACTGATGTCGACAGATGTAAGTAGTATGTACCACCAACAGAAAGTGAAATGTCTGCAGGCGGATGGTTAAGAAGATCAAAGAAAGGAGAACGAGAACAGCGAATGATTGGTGTAGAAACGAAGGAACAATGAAGTCTGAGACTATTGATTGACATTTTGCAAAATGAATTATGTAAGGATGGCTAGTTGGCAAAATCAAGGAAGCTTCAAGAAGCCCAGAAAGAGCCGAAGACATTCCATCCAATCACCACTAGAGGAACATTCTAGATTGTCAACGTGCAGCTTCCCTATTGGATCAATAAGAAGGATCCCCTATGTTCCTATTGGCTGTCCGAAATGGTGATTTACTTTCAGCGAGAAAACTATAAATACATGAGATTTTTGTGCTATATTTAACACTGTTTTGGGAATAACTTTCCTACTTACTAGTCTTCTGTCTTCTCTCTTGCGACGTTACGGGTTCGATTGTTCAAGTAGTCTAGTAGTACGTGGCATATCAAGAATCTAAAGCTCTAGATATAACAAATTATTTACTATATGGTTCTCAAACTTTATGAAGATATTCTATAATTTCGTGTTGAAATACATTTTGTTTTCCCTACTTGTATTCTTGTTTACTACAATATGATAGAATGATAAAGCAAAATTACATTCTTTAACTTGTTATGATTCTTGTTCAATAACATTTCCGTTTTTAATTCAACATGATAATTATTCAGTACGCTAATTCATTTATGTGAAATGTTTATTCAAGATACGATATTCTTGGATTAAATTAACATGGACTAAGCTCGGCATAACATGTAGAATGTGATCTTCTTATGACTCGAAGTATTTTTCATATATGTGATTTCATCCTCATTATTATTCAAAATGATCAGAAGGGGTTTTGTGGATATTATACTAATTTTAATAGTTGAGATAATGTATCAATTGAAGCTAGACAACCATGGAAAACCTGAAAGCACTAGATGGCCGTTTCGTCCTATTATGGGACTCCTCAGCCGTGCGCATACACGATCCCGTCTCAAGAGATTCCAACCCAGGACCGATCAGTTTCGCACCAGAGGACTTAACCGATAGACCACTGAGTCGGCATCCGATGGTGTTAATGTCTAACTTCAACCGATCCACGGAATTAAGCAACCATTCACCATTGTCATCAGTGAGTTGATATCTCACAAAAGACGTGGTTGAACTCCACCGTTGGATGCCGGCTCAGTGGTCTATCGGTTAAGTGTTCTCGCGCGAGACTAGTAGGTCCTGGGTTGGAGTCTCGCGAGTGCGGGATCGTGGATGCGCACTGCTGAGGAGTCCCATAATAGGACGAAATGGTCGTCTAGTGCTTCCAGGTTTTCCATAGTGGTCTGGCTTTAATTGACTCGTGATCTCAACCCTATTCAAAATGAGTCAATATTCGACTAGGGTAGTCGTCATGTTTTGCAGTTAAGAAATCTTCAGTTGTACTAGTCTCGGTGTTCTTACTTTCGCGTAGTGAAAATTTCAGTGGTTCCTCGTTTTTACAAATAAAATTGATAAGCGATTCTGACAATAACAATTGAAGACGACCGACCATAACTACTTAAAATATAAAACATATTACTATTATTTGATACTAAAACAATTAATGTTTTACGTAGCTCTGAAACACTAGTGATACTTAACAATCTATTATGCACATACTATACCGTTAAAAGTAGTCGAAACGTGTTTGAAATGACACAATTTGTAAAATAGTTCACAAAACATTGTTATGCGATTTCGTGGATTGGTTGAATTTAGACAATAACACAGTTGGATGCTGGCTCAGTGGTCTAAAGCCTAAGATTTTGCTCGCGAGATCAAATGTTCTAGGTTCGAATCCCGTATGCACGATTATGGATGAAAACTTTTGTGAAGTTCTATATTAGGACGAAACGACCATCTAGTGATTCTAAGTTCTCAATAGTGGTCTAACATCAATCGATTCATTATCTCAATCAAAAACTTGACTATCTCAACAACCCCATACTCATAAAACAATAGTTTCATCTCTTGACTGATAGGCATTGAATATTCGAATAATATTCATAGTAAAATCCTACATTCAAATCCTATTAGTACAAATTAGACCTACTAGTTTAATTATGTAAGTAGACTTTTAAGAGAAATCATTGGACTGTGAATCGCTTCTTTTTTTACACATGTCCACTCTGAAAAGTAGTAATCAATATGTAAGAATTTATCTACAGACAAGAATGTTTAGCAATTTATTGTCATCAAGAGCTCATGTGAAAAAAACCCTGGTAAAGTCTTCATTGTTCATTACAAATTTTATGTTGATAGGTTGAATTATTATTACCAAAGCTGCTTCTTCAAGCCATAGTAACATGATGAAGCCTAGTAGGCTCTTCTGGAAGAGAATACTACATCAAAGCAAGGCATAACTACCGGGACTCAATAGCTATTTTTTCACTTTTGAGCAAAATCATTACATCTTTCTTTCTTCGGAGGGGGGGGGCAGACTCATTTATTCACACTTTCTTTCTTTTTGAACCAATAATAATTGTGCAATGATTCTTTTTAGCTTTCGTAATCAGTTGTGGGTATAGGTAGAGTGGTTGATTAGGCCGATCTCCATCACGAGGGTTACCGCTCACGTTAGTTCATGGGAACAGTTCCATTATCCAGTAGTCACAACGAGGACGTATGAGTCGGATTTCGCCTCCCAAAGGTAATTTTCTAACACTACTGAAACCCTTTTATTCAAATTTTCTGTTACATTTTTTATCACAGTTCCTATTCATTTTAAATACATGCATATGAACATCATAATTAGTTCAATTGAATCCGTACGGATATGTATGACGAAGAAGAATATTTGACGCTAAGGATTTGGATTTTTTTAAAATCTTTAGTTATATACATTGATAATGAATCGGAGCTGAAACGTGGAGAACTACTATATCCATCTTCAAGGAGGTACAAGTATTTATAAATAGTTGTCTATGAAAAATACTCAACAACCATTGGTCGGATATTATCAGCAACAGCGTTTTATGGGAGGGGACAAACCAGCTTCCATCTGAAGAGGTAATTAGGAAAAGACGTTGGAAGTGGATAGGAAATACATTGAGGAAATCACCAAACTGCATCACGAGACAATCCCTAACTTGGAATCCGGAAGGGAAGTGGAAAAGAGGAAGGTCAAAGAACACATTACACCAGGAAATAGAAGCACATATGAAAAGTATGAATGTTAACTGGAAAGAACTGGAAAGGATTACCAAGGACAGAGTTGGATGGAGAGTGCTGGTGAGCGGCCTATGCTCCTCGACGAGGGGTAACAGGCGTAAGTAAGTAAAAAGTAAATTGATAATGAATCATATATATGTATAATATTATATTTTATATAGTTGAGATCATGAGTCACTTGAAGTTAGATCATCATGGGAAACCTGGAAGCACTGGACGGCCATTCTGTCCTAACATGGGACTCCTCATCAGTGCGCATCCACGATCCCCCTACATGAGATTCGAACCCAGGACCTATCGGTCACGTGTCTACGTTTAACCTTTAGACCACTGAGCCGATATCCGACCATGTTAATGTCTAACTGCATGCGTAAAGTAGAAATATATGAGGAAATAATGACTTATCAAGAACATCAATTTAATGTTTTAACAACTCAAATAAACGATGAAATGGTCTACAATTTGACCTTATTCAATGAAATATGATATATGATGAGAATAATTAGTTATTTATTGATTTTTTTTCATTTTTTTTCAATTGAAACTGAAATAAACTTCATTTTCGAAGGAGAAAAAAAGTTTTATTTTTTGCGGTTTTTTTGATTGATTTTTCTTCCTTGGAATAAATCATATTTGATTCCATTTAGTATTGTTTGTTTGAATCTTCCCATCGATGTGTTAGGACTGCAACTAGTCAGTCTCTAATTAGCATAGTCTTAATTCACAAGCATTGTAAGCAATGATGGATAGTGGCTAGCAGTGGAATCCAGTTTGACGCATTTCGTCTTATTTGGGACTCGTCAGCTGAAGCAAAAGGTACTGGGGTTCGAGTCCCGGAGTGAACATCAACTCTGAGATGTAGGTACATCCAGCTGACGAGTCCCAAATAGGAAGAAGTGGCGCGCGTCCTGGATTCCACTGCTAGCCACTATCCATCTTTGCTTATAAATCATATTTGATTTATGATATTTACATATATATAGGGTGTTCATAAAGAGGAAATCGATGAATTACTGACCACAATCTAATTGCTTCCAGTTTCTATTTATACATAACAACAAGGATTAAATCTAAACTGTGATATCTTTCATTTTATGTTGTATAAAGTTTAGTTAGAAATCAATAAATTCTAGTTCAATTGAGGTCAACAATTTTAGATTAAGGATTTATGAAAGTAAATACTGTTGTGAATTTAAAGGTATGATGTGATTCATTCACCAATCGAAATACAACTTATCCAATTTTAGTAATGTGCCAAGCCAATGATGTTCGACCGGTATGAGCAGTCTAGTGTCCTTATTGGTCGTCTGATCGCCTAGCCCATCCAGTTGAGTCCAAAAAACCAATGATAGTTTCTGCTATACAAATCATTTATTTCAGACATACTGGGTTTATATATCAACTAAACAGACAGCAACGTACCATAAAATAGGAAATAACATTTGTAGACAATAAAGTCCGAAAGTGACTGTGAACATGAGAGACAGTAATCAATAAACTGAATATAATTTAGGAATAATAAATCGTATGATAATGATCTATAAGTCAAAATGAAGCTTATAATAAGATGAATATAGATATACATAATCTAGTTACTGAATAGTTATACAATAAGAATATATATAGAGAGAGAATAATAGTGTGGTGTGGGTTACTTATATCCATATAAGTAGTATATAGTGATGGTCAGGCATAGAATGTATTTTGGCAGAAGATCGATAAGGAAATAACAGGAACGGAACGCAATTGGTATGAAAATGCATGAACAATGAAATCAGAGAAGATGAACTGATATTTACAGAAGAAACAGTTAAGATTGAGACAATTGATGGTTATTTTATAAATTAACTGTTTACTGTATGGTAATCAGAATTTAGTGAGATAGTTTGTAATTTCTGTGTTTAATCCATTTGATTGTTCCCACTCGTATTCTTGTTCACTACAATAGTCCATTAATCAGATCCCGGAAGTTACCTATACTTTAATCTTCACAAGGATATAACAAAATACATTTTTTTTAAAAACTTTGACAACAAACAAAAAAAAATGTTTACTTCAATTTAAAAACTAGAAAAAAAAACAATGTTCATTTAACTGAATCAATATTTGAATATGATTAGATAATTGTTAAGGAAGATCTCTTTTGAAAACTTTGTTATGTTTTGATAATTTTGACTCTTATTATATTCAGAATGGGATTTTGTGGAGATTTTAGTAATTTTATATAGTTGAGATCATGAATCAATTGAAGTTAGATTACCATGGAAAACCTGAAAGCACTAGATGGCCGTTTCGTCCTATTACGGGACTCCTCAGCACTGCGCATCCATGATCCCGCCTCGCGAGATTTGAATCCAAGACCTACCAGTCTCCCGTCAGAGCACTTAACCGTTAGACAACTGAGTTGGTATCCAACGGTATATTGGGAGATATCAACTCACTGAAGACATTGGTGAATGGTTGCTCAATTTTGTGGATTGGTTGAAGTTAGACATTAACACCGTTGGATGCCGGCTCACTGGTCTGGAAGTTAAGTGCCCTGGCGCGAGGCTGGTAGGTCCTGGGTTCGAATCTCGCGAGGCAGAATCGTGGGTGCGCACTGCTGTTCAGTGCTTCTAGGTTTTTCATGGTGGTCTAGCTTCAATTGGATCATGATCTCAATATTATTATAATCCTAAAGAAAACTGAAT
Organism: Schistosoma mansoni; assembly: GCF_000237925.1. Taxonomy (NCBI): domain Eukaryota; kingdom Metazoa; phylum Platyhelminthes; class Trematoda; order Strigeidida; family Schistosomatidae; genus Schistosoma; species Schistosoma mansoni. The sequence goes on from NC_031496.1 coordinate 31,333,143, forward strand.
AACACTATTTATTAAAGCTTTGAATTTTAGTTCAATGAGATAATCACAAATAAAATTAACACATTTGTTATCATTTGGTATTGTTTTTTCGAATCTTCCCACTGATCAATTTCAGTCCTAAAAATCAATGGGAAGATTCAAACAAACAATACCAAGTGAATTCAATCTTCACCCTGTTGCACAAGCAAATGTCTACCAGGACTCAGTGGAATCAAGGACAAGGCGTGTTTCGTCCAAGCAGTTGGCTATAAGGACTCAGTGGCCGAGTGGATAACGCGATGGTGTTTGAATCGAACGATACTGGGTTGGAGTCTCAGAGTGAACATCAACTCTGAGATGCAAGTACATCCAGCTGACGAGCCCCAAGTACGACGAAACGCGCGTCCTGGATTCTACTACTAGCTACTGTCCATCTTTGCTTATAACATTTGTTATCGTTTATATATAGTTGATGATTGATTTCTGGCCAACTATCAGCGCAACTGAAATGGTGTAGAAAATTTATAGTTTAAATGTATGATTTTGGTGTAGTTTTGTTCTCAGAGATGGATAGCTTAGTCATGCAGCTTCAGGTAGAAGTTTTGTGCTAATGATGTCGTTCAGAATAACGATAAAAGCTCCATAACTAAACCATCTAGCTCAGAGAATAAAACTTCGCCAATATCATCTCAACCCTAAAGAAGACCAAACAAGTTTACTGGGTGAAATATTCTAATTACTGAGATTATTTCAAATATAATTTTCATCAATAATGACTTCTCTATAATCAGCGCCCAATTTTTGTCAAACTACTCGATCTAATATTGACGAATATTTGTATAAAGTGTTCATATAATTGTTGTTTTAAAGCTCACTGAGTAAAAATGTCGTATTATTAATTATGGTTATTGTAATTCAACTATATATAAAAAAATTACTAAAAATCTCCACAAAATACCCTCTTATCATATGCTCACTAGTGACTGGCTCCATGAGGTATTTCCTGGAGTTCTAGTGAGAAGTAGTAAGCGGTGGAGTTCAAACCACGTCTGTTGGGAGATAGTAACTCACTGAAGACTTTGGTGAAATATTTGCTCAACTTCATGGATTGGTTGAAGTTAGACATTAACACCATTGGATTCCGGCCGTATCAGTGGTTTAGAGGTTAAGTGCTCGCGTGTGAGACTGGTAGGTCCTGGGTTCGAATCTCGCGAGGCGGGGTCGTGGATGCGCACTGCTGCGGAGTAATGATAATCACGAATAATAGAAATTTTATACTGTCGGTTACTATGTTAAGCCTGCATAACCTATTCTGGCTTCTGAACTAGCCAATTTATTCATTCTTCTTAAGTCACATTTTGACCTTGTTAATAATTCCCTTGTCAACCTTGAGTGTTTTTATGTAAAGCGGATGTATAAGAACTTCTTATCTTATTCATCACATGTTTGTAATTTATTTTTTGCCTGAATATAAATATTAAGTCATGTTTGATCAAAACGAGTTGACTGACTTGTCTTCTTCGCTGCACATCATTTCGTTTCTTTGACTGTCTGCTCAGATCAATGAATGTTTTGAAATATTCAGTCAGTCAGTTACAACGTACAACTTCGTATGTACGTACATCAGTTCGAGTTGCCATACCACATTAGCATAGATATGCAGTTGTCGATTCAAATCCAATAGTGGTAGAAGTAGTAAGGGTATAAGCATCAATGAGAAAGATTAGGGTTTGAAGATGTTATTCAAGGACTATAATCCGGTGAAATAAATGTGGAAATGGAAAAAGATAGAGACACGAAGAATTCAGAAGACATAATCAAAATTTATTCTCATATTCAACTCATTTTATTCCATTATTCTCTAACACGAATTAGATCGATAAAAATATACGAAGGTAGCCGGGATGTATATTTCGATCACATTCAGCATTCAATCTAACTGAAGTTAGGGATAAGACCACTAAACACTTTATTAGTGTTATAATTCTAATACATTTTAATACACTCATTGTAATCTAATCAAACAATTTGAATCCTATGTTATTGGGTGATTTTCTCAATGTGTGTCCTATCCACACATTGAGACAAGCCCTCGCATGGAATCCTGAAGATTAAAGGAGAAGAAGAAGATCAAAGAACACATTGCGCCGAAAAATGAAGACAGACATGAGAAGAATGAACAAACGTTGGATAGAACTAGAAAAGAAGGCCCAGGAAAGAGTGAGTTGGAGAATGCTGGTCGGCGGCCTATGCTCCGTTGGGAGGAACAGGCTTAAGTTATTGACTACTGATGTTTACTTAAATATAATCACATTGTTTCCATTTCTTGTTTAAATTCTTTAATTTTCCAAATTGTAATTTACGAAATTTTTAAATTGAACAATCGAAATGTAGAATTCTACATGTCATAAACATTCATTGATCGATAAAAGCATGGTAACAACTCACATGACAACAAATTTCCTTTCAATTTGGTTTAACATGGTGTTAAATTTTAAAAAGAAGTATTGATTGTCATGTGGACAAAGAAAAACAACTGTCTACTACTGTATTCTGATTGTCCTATTCTTTTATTTCATTATGTAACTTTAGAATAGAAAAAAATGTTTATTTATCATATGAATTATACAAAACCTGTAGGGGTCGGTATTCGATATAATTCCTAAACTTCGTATATTCATCGTCTTGATAACTGTTACTAGATAACGCCCCGACGGTGTATAAATCAGAACACAGATACGAAGCCTTGATTACGTTTATTATCGCACCACAGGCACACGAAGCAAGAATGATATGCAAGTACCGAAGAGTAAGCAAGCAAGTGAGTCGAATGAACAGTATTAAAATGTATATATATATATATATATATATATATATATATAAGGAAATGAATGCGTCATCGAATCATTTAAGCGACTAATACTAAAGCTAGCAGAATGAATATGTACGTAGGTGGTAAGCAATGCTCAAACATACGTAGTTCATACAGGCGCAACAATAATAAAAGTACAATGGTATAGATAAGTTGTTGTTGAAAGCGTGAGTCAATTGAAGCTAGACCACCATGGAAAACCTGGAAATACTGGACGGCCGTTTCGCCCTATTACGGGATCCTCAGCAGTGCGCATCCACGATCCCGCCTCACGAGATTCCAACCCAGGACCTACCAGTCTCGAGCCAGGGCACTTAGCCGATAGACCACCGAGCTGGCATCCAACGGTGTTAATGTCTAACTTCAAATAATCCACGAAGTTGAGCAACCATTCACCAATTGTTTTCAGTGAGTTCCTATCTCACAACAGACGTGGTTTTGGACTCCACTGGTCACTGCTTCTCACCAGAGCTCCTGGATATACTTCTCGAAGTCACTAGTGAGCATATGACTACATTAATTATTACATTAATTAATCACATTAATTATTATTGTTGTTGTTGTAGTCGTCGTTCTTATACGAATGACTCTATTTGTTAAATAAGTTAAATAGAGGGCTTAACCAAATGAATTGTGAACAAACTCGAATGTATATCAGCTGCTATAAATCCATCATAAGAATTATACTGTAAAATAGGTAATCTAATTCACATACCATCCCTTATTTTTTTAAATCTTATTTATTACATTCTTTAAATGATTGATTTCTGTCAACTTTATGACCACTATTGATCAAGTGTGAGAGAACCGAGGTCCGTATTGACTTGACAATATCTTTTCCTAAACACGAAGGGAGGTGTTCACTAACTCTTTGGCTCAGTTGTCTGGTAGTGCGCCCAATATAGCTTTCTTCACAGGAGCGGCTGAATTCATAAGTACACATAGAAGTGGCATAACCAGGTAGCTTATCCTTTCGCTGAGGAATCACCATAGATCGGGTCGAGTACGATAGACATAGGTTGGCTGCATTAAACGTTCTCTTTACTGCTCTAGTCAGTCTATCACGTAGTACAGAACCAGCTAAATCGCCGTTGAATCGCAGTTTCAGGAAGAGAGGTTTCTTAACCGCTGTTTATATCTCTATTTTCTTATTTCTTACATGCAAGCGTTTCTTCAGGAAACCTTGTGGATGTTGTTCTAAATCACAATATGGGAATTTTTCAAATTTATTACATTCTACACGAATCCTGTTTAAAATAATTGCTTGTTAGCAAATATGTTTGTTTGTTTTTTGTATATTGTCACAGGAATAATTCCAAAAGCAACATAACGTGAAAAGCTCAGCGTTGAAATGTACATTCTATTCTAAATTTATAATTCATTGAATGCATCGCTTTCCAGAAGATTCGTTGGCAAGACTATAATTTATGGATGACTTTTGAACGAATCAGAAGACAGTTAGTATAGAGGAAAAATATCTTATACAACACTAAGGAATTAGAGTGGGTACACTTCTTTTACATGGTCCAAAAACTTGACAAGGTTAGAAAGAGGTTTACAGGTTCTAAAATCGTAATGCATAAGATAGAGGAATTCATCTATATGGCTCCATAATACTCGGTCTCTGAAGCCATGATAAAGTCACAAATATTCTTTCAACCTCTACCACATAGCTTCAATATTGTTTGTGTGTACTATGGTTGTGTAAGATTATCATTTTTATTACGCATATATCTCTACGATACTTATACCTCTGGACAGCCGAAGCTTCAGTAACATCTGCGATTATTGCAGCCAATGTTACTGGTGCTCTTATTATAACAGTTCGTGGCAATTATTATAATTTGCCTTAGTCTCAATCTGAATCGAGAGAAAAAAAGTTCTTATTCTAGCAGACTTCTTCCTCTAACATATATTACATCGAAAGATAACATCACCAGGGTACTCTTCACAAGGTCTACAAGTCAATTGAATACCGCAAATACAAATAAAGGAACTTCTTAATAGTCCCATTTATTGAAAACGCTTAATGGTCATGTCTTCTCTAAGATCCTCTGTGAACCGATTGTGAATGAGCATCATGTACTGAAACTGGCGCTGTGACCTTGAAATCCCTCAAACTCTTCTGATTGGCTCGTCCATAAATTATAGTCTCGCCGATTCTTTTATTTTTTTTCTATGACAATGATCATATTTCTTTATATATGATCAGATAGAACAAATATGCATCTGTTTAATTGTTTACTAAGTAATAGTATAAATTAGGAAATAAACAGAACATTTGAGTAAATCTGTTAGCGGGAAATAAACCGGATTAAGGCATGTTATGTGCATGATCGTGATGGCGCACGCTGATTGGCTAATTCTAAACCAATCAGCTCTGGCGGATTATTGGAGAAGCATCTAGAAGCTTCTTGTGCATATACTATAAATAAATGAACGTTTTTCTAACGATTGATTGCTGTTCACCTACCCTTGTTATTTTGAATACAATTTTGTTCCTGTTCAACGTGTTCTAATTTTTGGGGTCTTTTCGAGTGCTATTGTATAAGTATACTAAGCAATAGGAGTAGCTGGGTCTTTTATTAGCAAAGCAATTATAACAAAATCCTATACAATCACAAAATCATTATTTAGGTAATTGCTTATTCTTGTTGTAGTGAAAAAGAACACGAATGAGGACAATCGAATGCATTTGAGCACAAAATTATAGAATATCTCACTTAAATCTGACAACCATACAGTAAACAGTTAATATGCAAACTATCAATCAATTGTCTCAATCTTGACTGTTTCCCCTGCAAATATCAATCCACCTTCTCTGATTTCATTGTTCATGCATTTTCATGCCAATTGCGTTCCGTTTCTATCCTTTCCTTATCGATGTTCTACTGAAATATATTCTATGCCTGACCATCCCTATATACTACTTATGTGGATATAAGTAACCCACACCACACTTTTACTCCTCATGAAGGAGCATAGGCCGCTCATTAGCATTCTCCATTCAACTTTGTCATCTCCAATACTTTCCAGTTGTTTCTAGTTGCTATTCATTCTTCACATGTCCGATTTCAATTCCGGACACGTGGCTGGGCAAGCTTACATACTCCTTCCGGTGGCTGGACTAGACCATGTGTTCTGTTAGATCCATTAGGTCTGGTGTTATGCGACAGCGATGACCATAAACCGTGCTACAGATTTTAGGGTACGGGGATCGACACGATATCTAATTGTGGTATGAGCGTGAGGATACTAAATCGTTTGTAGACGACTTAATGTTTTTTCGGGGAGATGTAAGTGCTCGAGTAGAGTCGGGATCGCCAATTATGTAGTGTCGTGCTTCGTTAGGTTCGTCGTCTCGATAACCGTTACTATACCAATTTTAACGGTGTATAGAATGAGAAGACAGGGAAGTGGCAACTACATTTTTATTGTCAAATAACGTAGGCCAGAAAGCTGTGAGCATATGAGCGAACGTCAGCGAGCGAAGCATACATGACACGTATGGGAGATGGCTGGTAAGCCAACTCATTTTAAGCAAACGTTAATCAGTATTTATAGTCAAACAAGAATAAATGACAGACATATGATATATAGGATAAGAAGGGTACACAAAACTACGCTCGTACAAAAATGGTCAGGATTAATAAGTGAATAAATGACAAGATGAAAACATGACTCATAATGGACAGGCGAATTGACTTGACCAGAAGCTAGAATAAAGTATATGAGCTTAACATATAAAACGATACTACAATACTACTGGAGTTAGTTTTCTATATGTGATATTCATGCATTCTAAGCAATATGACATTTAACATGAACAAAAGGGAAATACAAAGCTTCCTTTTTTAAAAAAGATTCATATACATTATACAACCTAGCAGGGATCTGCACTCAGTAGCTCACTGAATAATACGTTGACATTTAAAATGAAAGATACTTGATTCAAGTCCAGAAGAGATGAGACTAACATTCTGGACTGCTTCACCAGTGGAGTTCAACCAGGTCTGTTTTAAGATATCAACTCACTGAAGACGATTGGTAAACGGTCGCTCAACTTCGTGGATTGGTTGAAGTTAGTTAGACATTAATACCGTTGGATTTCGGCCGGATCAGTGGTCTAATGGTTAAGCGCACGCGCGCGAGACTGATAAGACCTGGGTTCGAATTTTGCGGGGCAGGATCGCGGATGCGCACTACTGAGGAGTCCCACAACAGGACAAAACTGCCTTCCAATGCTTTCGGGTTTTCCATGGTGGTCTAGCTTCATTTGACTCATGATTTCAACTATACAAATAACTAATATTCAACTTTATCAAACATATTCACAAGTATTCTATATTACAAAAATGAAATTCATTTCAACAGAGCATTTCTTATCTCTATTCTTTCTTTTTTATTCATAGAGACAAAATAATTCAGAAGTATTCGTTGAACCATATTATTCAGTTCATTAAACATTCGATGAATACTCTTCATTTAAAAATCAAATATAAAACTTCACTAGAATGAGTAGTATATTATTGAAGAATGTAATTTTTGTAATTGTGAACAAAATTAAGATTTAACTTTATAAGCAAAGATGGATAGTGGTTAGCAGTGAAATCAAGGAACGGTTCCAAATAGGATAAAACGAGAGTTTGGGATTCCACTGATACCCACTATCCATTTTTGCTTATAATGCTTGGACTTCGCAGATGACCTAACCCTCCTATCTCATAAACACGAACAAATACAGATGAAGACAACTAATGTTGCAGCAGCCTCTGCATCAATAGGCCTCAAAATACACAAAGGAAAATGCAAGATTCTCAAATACAACACGGAGAACACCAACCCAATCACATTTGATGAAGAAACTCTGGAAGAGATGGAAACATTCACGTACCTGGGAAGCAACGTTGATAAATAAGGAGGATTTGATGCAAATGTAAAGGCAAGGATTGGCAAAGCAAGGACAACATTTCTACGATTGAAGAACATATGGAACTCAAAACAACTGTCAACTAACTTCAAAGTGAGAATGTTCAATACGAACGTCAAGACAGTCCTACTGTGCGGAGCTGAAACGTGGAGAACTACTACAACCATCGTCAAGAAGGTACAAGTATTTATAAAGTTATCTACGCAAAATAATCAACATTCACTGGCCGGATATTATCAGCAACAGCCTTTTATGGGAGTGGACAAACCAGCTTCCATCTGAAGAGGATGTTAAGAAAAGACATTAGGGCAATACATTGAGGAAATCACCAAACTGCATCACGAGGCAAGTCCTAACTTGGAATCCTGAGGGAAAGCGGAAAAGAGGAATGCCAAAGAACACATTACGCCTGGAAATAGAAGCAGATATGAAAAGGATGAATGTTAACTGGAAAGAACTTTTAAGTATTGCCCGGGACAGAGTTAGATGGAGAATGCTGGTCGGCGGCCTTTGATCCTCGACGAGAGGTAACAGGCGTAAGTAAGTAAGTAAGCTTGCGAATTAAGGCAATATTGAGGGAATACGCACAGTATGTACATATGCTAATAACAGATTGATCAATTGAAGTGTTAAACTCAGTAGGATGATTTGTAGTATCAGTTTATATGTTAAGCCCATATACTTTATTCCAGCTACTGGCCAAGCTAATTCACCTATATATTATGAGTCATATTTTGATCTTGTTAATTATTCGCTTATTAACCTTGACTATACTTTCATATGAGCGTATATGTGTGCACACTTCATATCCTATTCATCATATGTCTGTCATTCATTTTTTGTCTGGCTATAAATATTGAGTAATGCTTGATTAAAACGAGTTGGCTTCCCGGCCATCTCCAACACGCATTAACTTTCGCTTCAATCTCGAGTTTCTTCCCCGCCATCTCCAATGCATCTTATTTATGCTTCGCTAGCTTATGTGCTTATGTGCTCACAGCTTTCTGACCTTCATTATTTGTCAATAAAAATGTAGTTGCCGCTTCCTTTTGCCTTCTGATATTATGCACCGTTAAGATTAGTATTATGACGGTTATCGAAGTAAACGATCAATGAAGCACGGCACTACAGATTCAAGTAAACAATACCAACTTGCTCATTTTTAATAAACTAAGCTTCTCATAATGCTAATAATAAATCCCAACCATACAATACTGTGCAAAATCATGGCGGCTCAGTGGTCTATCGGTTAAGTGCTCTGGTGCGACAATGATTGGTCCTGGGTTCGAATCTTGCGAGGCAGGATCGTGAATGTGCACTTCTGAGGAGTCCTAGAATAGGACGAAAAAGGCCGTCCAATAATTCCAGGTTTTCCATGGTGGTCTAACTTCAATTAACTCATGATCTCAACTATATATATATATATACATAAACTGAATCGTTTATCAATTCATATTCATTGGTATATAAAATAAAGAGAAAATGAAATGCATCAACAACAAAAAAAGTCGTCAGCATTTCGATTTATCTATTATTATTATTATTATTTTGTTTTCTGTATCCTTTTGCTAAAAGAGAGCGAAAAATAAAACAAAAAATAAATGTGAAAAAAAATAAACAAAGAGAGAAGGGGGGTAAGCTGAATAAATAAATAAACAAACAAACAAACAAAAACAAGGTAAACAAATAACGTTTTTTTGTTCCAAATTAAGGAAATTTTTGTAATAATAATAATAATAATAATGAAAATAAGATGTACGAAAAATAAAATAAAATAAACAAATAAAAAGTGTGAATTGGTTAAAGTTAAACATTAAAAGTGTTGGATGTTAACACAGTTCAACGTTGTGGGTTCGAATTCTACATGGGGGAATTCTGAATGCGTACTGCTAAGGAGTTCCATACTAAAATGAGATGGCCTTCCAATGCTTCCAAGTTTTTCATGGTGGTCTAGCTTAAATCGACTCATAAATTCAATTATTGTAAATGTTTTCATTGTGAATGTTGAGAACTCTTTTTTTTTTAATATATAAGAACTTTTGTCTAAATTAGAGCGAATATTATCACAGTATTTAGGTGCCGAGTTGATGTAAGACATTAAATAGGAATAATATATTTTTTTGTTAAATCTCACGCGAATGAATTTGAAGTAAATTCAACGTTTTGCCTGATAATCTGGTCCAAGCTTTTTCAAGGAAATATAATCAAACATCAAAATTATCGAACATAGATAGGTACATGGTTCTCCGGTTCATTGTATACTGAATAGGTCATCCAATCAGCGACAGGAGACAATATATTATGAATGAAATTTCTCCTCCCTTCACTAATGAACTAGGTAGACAACGTGCTATCTACTGAAATGTCATCGATTGTTATTATTAAACATCTTAATATCTTTCTTTTTATTCTCAACGTTCAAAAAAATTCATAAAGTTAACCGAATATTAAATGGTGTCGATGATGTTCAAGTATGGAAGCGAACAAATCATATTTAAGTTAATCAAACCTTTCAGCGAATAATAGTCAAGACATCTATTTAGATCTAAGTTTAGAAAGACTTTTGACTTTATCAGTTGTTGGAAACATTGAAGATAATGTGAATAATTATGCTATTGGATTGTTGTTTTACTATCTGGATAACAGCTGGTGACCTGAATATGGAACATTCTGTAGGGTAATTGATTTCAGTGAATCAGTTCGGGATTGTAAAATTTACTGTATTGTATTTCTCTTTACAATGAAGTTCAATTAAATTTTTGGATTCTGTTTTAGTTTTGTTAATAAATCCATTGATAGCTACAAATACAAATCATTTCCAAATAAACTATTATTTAATGGTTGAGATCATGAGTCAATTGAAGCTAGACCATCATGGAGAACCAGGAAGCACTGGATGGCCGTTTCATCTTATTGTGGGACTCCTCAGCAGTGCGCATTCACGATCCCGTCTCACGAGATTCCAACTCAGAACCTATCAGTTTGGCGCGCAAGCGCTTAACCCCTAGACCAATGAGCCGACCGGTATCCAACGGTGTTAATGTCTAACATCAACCGATTCACGAAATTGAACGACACATCCACCATTGCCTTCAGTGAGTTACTATCTCACAACAGACCCGGTTAAACTCCACTGGTCACTGCTTCTCATTAGAACTCCAGGAAATACCTCTTGAAGCCAGTCACCAGTGAGCATATGTTGAGCACTGCTGAGGAATCCCACAATAGGATGAAACAGCCATTTAGTGCTCCCAGGTTTCGCATGGTGGTCTAGCTTCAATCGACTTATGATCCACAAAAACCCCCTTCTGATATTATTTAATGGCCGACTGAATACTCTAAACACTAAAGAATGACTATGAACACTTTAACAGTATACAGACTTTATGAATCTATTTCATACAAAAAATGATGAATCAATAAGCCATTTAAATAACTATCCCTGTTGAATAAGATTACTTTATAACCAGTAAACATAATTTGGAGATTCTGGTCATGTAAAACATACTTCAATAACTTCCAGTAAATCAATTATGAGATAAAAACTATTCAAACTAATTTCCCATCTATAATATATATGGTGGTGTTCCAGTCAGATTAGTTGGTAAAACGTTTTTTGATATAGCCTATGTAGGCCCTTTTGGAATGGATTCCGTGTTTCCTTGGCTCACAAACCCACCGCGTGGATGTGGTTTTGTGGGAAACCGCGACCCAGCGGGTCTTTGCGTGTATCTTGGTATCGTAAGAAGAGTAAGTAAAGGATTTTCGGGGTTTTTAATTACCCTGGATATGTATAGTCTATATGCATACCAATTAACACACAGACTTTCATCCTAGTATTCCTTGGTATACATAAAGGTATACCTAACCTGCAAGGAAATATACGCTACATGCACACCGGTAACACACAGGTTTAATCACATCCATTCCATAGCATACATATAGGCATATTCAACCACTTAGGAGGGTGGATGTTCACCACTTCCTAGGGAAAGTATCCGCTACAACACACTGTCTCTTACACATTACATGCATATCATTCAGCCCATATCTATCGCCTCAATATTTCCTGACACATACATAAGCATAGGCATTCTCCTAGGGGAGGTTATTGGTCGCCTCTTCTTATAATTTGCTACCTTTTCTTTTTATTATATCTCCAAACTGACAGACTAGGCCACTGATTTTATTAGGCATACAGCAAACAGTATTTCAACTAACGTTTCCTTTGTACGACACCACACTCACACCTTTTGCATATACCTACATAGATGACCTACCTAGACCCAATGAATTCTACAATTCATGTACATATGTATACACACCAGATGGACCGGTACGGTTAAGTGAGTCTCATGTTGAAACGCGAGTTGATCAAGTATACAATAGAGTGGGTGATCAGTTCGATCTCCGTCGACCACTTAAGTTAACCAGCAACGTTGCCCCTACTATCCAGCAGCGCCATAAGGAGGGTTTAAGTCGGATAAACTGTCAGAAATCACTTATTTTCTTACTGAATAATTTTTTTCTCACTCGGTTTATTTTATTAGAAAATTCTTAACATAACTCAATTCTTACAATTAAGAATATAAACACTACTTGTACTAATACTGTGATGTGGTCTACTTATATCCTTATAAGTAGTATATGGTGAGGGTCAGACATAGAATGTATTTTAGCAGAAGATCGATAAGGAAAGAACGGAAACGAAACGAAATTGGTATGAAAATGCATGACAAATGAAATCAGAGAATACGGACTGATATTCACAGAAGGAACAGTTAAGATTGAAACAATTGATTGTTATTTTGTAAATTTACTGTTTGCTGTACGGTTATCAGAATTTAGTGAGATAGTCTATAATTTTGTACCTAAATTCATTCGATTGTTCCCACTCGTGTTCTTGTTCACTACAATAGTACAAGCTGGAAATCTCAGAAATAACGCAATTTAATCAAGAAGAACTATATGAGCACAAACATAGGTATTGAGAAGACGAAAAGCGAATGTCCGGATCCCCAACCCGGTTGGTGGATCTAGACGATCCACTTAGGGGAGTTGGAAAACCCTGATTCCAAACCAATGATGCATGTGGGCTCCAGGATCCTGAGAGAACAAATGACATATGAACCAATTGCTCAAGTATATTCGATTGTCCCCCACCCGTGTTCTTGTTCACTACAATACTACTATATCTTTTCTTTTTATTCACTGAAAAATCGACTGACAACAGATTTAAAGAAAACAAAATAATTTTTTCTAACAGATAAACTAAATAATGGTAATACTCTTAATGTTGGACATTCTATAAATAATAATAATAATAGGAAGGGTTTTCTGTGGAGATTTTTTGTAATTTTTATATATAGTTGAAATCATGAGTCAATTGAAGCTGAGTGCTCTGGTACGAGACCGCTGGATCCTGAGTTCGAATCTCGTGAGGCAGGATCGTGGATACGCACTGCCACTGAGGAGTCCCAGGATAGGACGAAACGGCCGTCCAGTGCTTCCAGGTTTTCCTTGGTGGTCTAGCTTCAATCGACTCATGATTTTAACTATATAATAATAATAATACTAATAATAATAATAGAAATGATCATTGAAATTAGATAAAATGGAAGGCATAAAGTGCTAACAGTTATTCTGATTTGGATCATTACCTTTTATCGGAAAGATAAACCTGGTGATCTTCAGTACTCGTTTATGCGATAATGATCTGTTAGGTTCTTTTGTAGTTTTTTTTCTAAGTAATTAACAACGCATTATTATTATTATTATTATTATTATCATTATTATTATTATAATTCAATCAGTATTATCATTTCAAATCTAATAGATCCCATTAACTTCTCTAATAGAATGTTGTTAATGTTTATATATATATATATATATATATATATATATATATATATATATATATATGATAGGTAAACTAAATATGAATTCCATTTCACTTATAGTCATTATTAAGTAATATTGTGGTTGTGTGCATGTGTTACTTATGTCGACATAAGTAGTATATAACATCGAGTCTCGCGAGGTGGGATCGTGGATGCGCACTGCCACTGAGGAGTCCCACAATAGGACGAAACGGCCGTCCAGTGCTTCCAGATTTTTCATGGTGGTCTAGCTTCAATGGACTCATGATTTCAACTATATATAAAAATTGCTGAAAATCTCCACAAACAACCCCCTTATCATATGCTCACTAGTGACTGGCTCCATGAGGTATTTCCTGGAGTTCTAGTGAGAAGCAGTAACCAGTGGAGTTCAACCAGGTCTGTTGGGAGATATCAACTCACTGAAGACATTGGTGAAATGGTTGCTCAACTTCGTGGATTGGTTAAAGTTTGACATTAACACCGTTGGATACCGGCCGGTTCAGTGGTCTATCGGTTAAGTGCTCTGGCGCGAGACTGTTTGGTCCTGGGTTGGAATCTCGTGAGGCGGGATCGTAGATGCAGAGGAGTCCCACTATAGGACGAAACGACCGTCCACTGCTTCCAGGTTTTCCATGGTGGTCTAGCTTCAATGGACTCATGAATTTAACTATATATAAAAATAGAATGCCTGGCAGTAGAAGGTTTAGAAGATCAAAGAGGAAAAAACGGGAACAGAAAGTAAATGATCCGTTGATGAGTCTCAAATAAGACGAAACGAGTTTCCTCAATTCCATTGGTGATCAAAATCATTATATTTCTAAGTTGTGTCTTATGTTGTTTCATTTTTAATTAATAAAATTGTATGCCAAAAAATTACTTCATTTGACTGAATTTTCTTTACCTCTACAAACTTGTAAACTAGATTGAGATGACATTTATATATTTAGAAGGGGTTTTTGTGGAGATTTCAGTATTTTTCATAGTTGAAGGCATGAGTCAATTTGAGCTAGACCACCATCAGAAACCTGGAAGCACTGGAAGGCCGTTTCGTCCTATTGTGTGACTCCTCAGCAGTGCGCATACACGACCTCGCCTTGCGAGATTCGAACCCAGGACCTGCCAGTCTCACGGCAGAGCACTTAACCGATAGACCACTGAGCCGGTCAGCATCCAACGTTGTTAATGTCTAACTTCAACCAATCCACGATGTTTGATCAACCGTTTACCAATTGTCTTCAGTGAGTTGTTATCTCACAACAGACTTGGTTGAACTCCACTGATCACTGCTTCCCACTAGAACTCCAGGACATGTACCTTGAAGTCAGTCACTAGTGAGCATATGATTATAATCAGAAGGGGTTTTGTGGAGATTTCAGTATTTTTCATAGTTGGAATCATGAGTCATTATTATTAAATTTTTATTAAATTATTCACTAATTTATACTTCATTGTTAATCAATAGCTTAGATCGTAATCTAAATGAACTGACAATTCACAGAAGCATCGTTATTATTATTTGTTCCTACAACTTTGGGTTTTATCAGCAACATTTCCATGAAAATATGAGATAATACACGGATTACTGTTACAAACTATCAAAAAAACAGTTTTGAATCATGGATTGGTATCATGTGATCAAGCATTGAAATACAGGATCATAGTTTCATCTTGGTTTAAAACATCCTACTAATGTTCTTGGATAATTGTACAAGAGAGAAAACTTGGAGCTTATAAGTGCCCCTTCCAGCCAAACTAGTTGGTGAAGCCTAGTAGGCCCTTCTGGAGAAGAGGCTACATTAAAGCACGGCACAACTACCGGGGCGCAATTGTTGTTTTTGCAGGTCTGTTTTTGGTTTTTGGTTTAACTTCCTGTCCGGTGATTGCTGACCATCTATGTACTACATAGCAGTGATTGATTATACCTTTCTTAGTTGATAAAGTTTTATTGCAGCCAGGGTATGGACATTTATTTCGATTATTTTGGTAGTTAATTTTATTTACTTTGATTTTAGGTTCAGTCTTAGCTAGGTTACTTTGTGAGTGACATGATTGGATGTGTCTATTTAACCAACCCTAAGCCTTATACGTCTTATTACGGTCAGTTAAAGGATAGCTATATAGGGACTCACTAGTAGTTTTATTTTGGTGATCATTTCTAAAGTGCCTGTTCATTTCTTTGATTACAACACCTCATCTTTAGACCACTAAGATATCTATCTTAAATTATAACCTGAGATAAACAATCGTCGAACTAAATTTTACTTATAAACGGCTTAGCTTAAATTAGAAGGCAATTGTATACCAGAAAATGATCACAATTCACTGTAGAGTAAACTTAAGCCTACGATCAATCCAATGCTAAGGCGTTTTAGTACTGTTGTAGTGAATGAGAACACATGTGGGGACAAACAACTATGTATTGAGCATAAATTACAAAGTTACTTGGTAAAATGTAAAAACCATACTCCAATACTTCATTTGCAAAATGTCCATTAATTGTTTCATACCTCATAGTTCCTAAATTTCCATACCAATTGCTTTCTATTTCTGTTCTTCTCTTCTCGATTTTCTCAATCTTCTGCTGTCAGATACTCTATTCTGACATGGCTCAGAATCGATCACAATGGCGTAGGTGTATACACTCTTTATCTTCCTTTAAACCTTGAGATTAAAATTGCTTCATAACGTTCTTCCTTCCTATACTATATCCTTATATACAACCTTTCTTTTATGTATTACCACCACTAAATTAACTACTTCTATGAATTCGGTGTTCATCTTGTTGTAGAAACGGGGTGTTGCAACTTGGATCGTTGCATATATTTACGTGGTCCTACGTTGTAGCTTACTAACTGACTGACTGACTGAGATACTCTATTCCTTACTAACGATATATACTACTTATGTCGATATAAGTAGCCCACACCACACTGATAATATTTATAATATGACTATTAATCTTTTTAAATTAAAATCTGTTATAGACAAGCAAAATACTTTGAATGTCTTCATAAATTATTGAAAATCCCATATTGAAGTTGGATTTATCCTTTCAGTATTATAAAGAATAGAAATTATTTCAGGTAATTAACAGACATTAGCAATTGCAAACTATTAAAACTTCTGTGCTATTCCCTAGTATAACTTATGACCGAGTGGATTCCTTGTTAACGTATGACGTGATAAGACCGTCAATCAGAGAGCAGCGAATTATCGATTGGAACAGTGACACACGAAAGCCGTACGAGCAGTCTACAGCGCTTGTCGGTCCTGCTTCTGCCTAGCCCAGCCACTTAAGTTCAGAACAGCCTCTACGGTATGAATCATTGTATTTCAAACATACTGAGTTTATATATCAAACAGACAGACCACATCGTACCATAAAATAGGAAACAACATTTGTACAAGATTTAGCCAAATGTGGCTGTGAATAGGGGGAACAGTAATCAATAGACTGGGTGTAATTCATCAATGGTAAATCGTATAATTATAGTCTATAGGTCAAAATAAAGCTTATGATAAGAAGAACACGAATATGAATAGTTTAGTTACTTAACAACTATACAATAGGAAATATACGCATCATATTGATCCATAGATAGTTCTCAAAGTTACCATTCACTATTGTTATCGTGACATAACATTCCCTCATACAACTCTTTGGACATGTTCCAATGTATTTTAAACTTTCAAATTCGTCTAAATTGATTAATAATGCATCTTAATCTCACACTAAACTTAACTGCATCGGTAGAAAGGTTATAATCATTCTTGAAGTCATATGCCACAAAATGAAAGTTGGAATAATAAAAATTGTTGATGTCTATTCCTTTTTTTTTTCTATCCTTTAGGGAAATGACATTCATGTGTCAGACACATTTCCTTAATAGAAACTACCATAGTTACAAGAATCTTTAAAAATTACTTAAGAATATAGATGAATGGTAGATAATCATCTTGTGTCAATTCACACATTGAACTTAATTCTATAAACTACACATTCTCATCTAAGAAAAAGACTGTAAAAAACTGTGAAGATAAAAACACTCCTAACATTCTACGTCACAACTATTCCATCTCTCGATGAACATCTGTGATAAGGATCTGAGAACAAAGAATAATATCCATCTACAAGTTCATACAGTAACCTGCTATGACAGAAAACAACCTTCGGCGAGATTACAATTTATAGGCGAACCAATCATATTTAAGATAACGAGTCTCAGAGTTGGGCCCGAAATTCATATGACTAAATAGCATTTTAGCATTATAGGTAATGTCAGCTGGTGACGAAAACTCCAACTGTAATTCCTAAACCTAATTTCTAAAGCTAAATTCCGATCCTGAATTCTCAAACTAGTTTACAACACTCTTTAGACCCTAGTAGGCAGGTTAAATTATTCAAGATCACTTTGATGTCCCTCAAAGGTCATCCGTTGTAGTCTCACCAAACCATCATTGTTTATTGTTTGAAATAACATAACAGCATTCTTTAAACAATAGTAATCAGAATAGGTAAGAACACTAAGTCTCGTTTTAACTCAGTAACATTCTCGTTCAGTATGGATCAAATTTTTCATTCAGTGTGGTAATTGTTCAAACTAAACTTGGGAAACCCCTCTTTTCCCTTAACCATAATCAATGAAACATGTTCCATAATTGAATTCATGAGTCGATTTAAGATAGACCACCATGGAAAACCTGGAAGCACTGGACGGCCGTTTCATCCTAGTATGTGACTCCTCAGAATTGCACATCCACGATCTCACACGCCGTACTTGAAACGTGTTTCACACGACTCACGTAATCGATTTCACTGAAACTAAACAAACTTCAGTATTTACGCTGTAAAATTTATTATTACTGTATATTAGATAGTAATATATATCTTACTATAGTCGCGTTTTCTTAACCATCAAAAACTCTAAAAAAAAAAAGTGACCAGATTCAATTTTCATTTTTGGTAAGTGTAAATACAAAACCGTTAACAAGTTCGTTAAATGGCGGAATGTTATAAGAGATGCAAGCATGGAAATAAACGGAATATCTACCATCAAAGTAATACTAAACGGTGAATCTGTGAAAATCAGAAAGCCTTGCTTTAGAACTCTTTATAATAAACATCGACATTATTTCACAACATTAAACCATAGGTCTTAAAATTTTTCTGACACCATTTACAACCCTATATCAGTATACATTGTCCCTCAATATTACGTCCTATTGGTTTGCACTGTAATGTGATTATTAGTCATTATTATCAGAATGAAATTCACTCATTTCCATGTTTGTTGACTTAATAATTTACAGGGTGACACTGTGGTCTATGCTACTAATGTCGACAGATATAAGTAGTATGTATCATCAGTCGTAAATGAAATGCTTGGCAGCAGAAGGTTAAGAAAATCGAAGAAAAGAGAATGAATGAGAACAGAAAGTGATTGGTGTGGAAACGAAGGAACATTGAAGTCTGAGACAATTGACTGACATTTTACAAATGAAGCATTTACTGTATGGTTCTCAAATTTTACTAAGATGTTCTATAATTTTAAGTTCAAATACATTTGGTTTTTCTTACTCGTGTTCTCTTTCACTACAACATTAGATGCCAAGAAAATAAATTGTTCATGAAGATAATTATTAGTAATGATAAGAATGTGTTGTAACGTATGGGTTGCCAGTTGTTATATCGATTGCTTGCGTGTGCCCTATTTCATATATGGACGTGATGATGTCCGCCGATGAGAGAAGAGCGAATTATCAATCGGAACAATGATACATAAAATACGTGCGAGCAGTCTTGGGTGCTATTCGGTCCTTCCTATCTGCCTAGCCCAGCCAGTTGAGTCCAGAACACAAATAACAGCCTCGGCAACATGAATCATTATTTACAAACACACTGGGTTTTTATACAAACCAAAGTAATCAATAAACTGATTATAACTCAAGAATCGTATGATAATAAGTCAAAGGTCAAAATAAAGCTAATGATAAGAGAAATACGAATATGAATAGTTCAGTTACATAATAATTGTACAATAGGAAATAGGCATATTACATTGATCCATAAATAGACCTAAAAGTTACCATTCGTAATTCACCGGGGGATATAACAGAATTGAAGTTAGATCACCATCGAAAACCTGGAAGCAATGGACGGCCGTTTCGTCCTATCATGGGACTCCTCAACAGTGTGCATCCACGATCCCACACTCGCTTGATTCGAACCCAGGACCTACCAGTCTCGCGCCAGAGCACTCGACCGATAGACCACTGAGTCAGCCGGTATCCAACGGTGTTAATGTTTAACTTCAACCAATCCACGATGTTTGAGCAACCGTTCACCAATTGTCTTTAGTGAGTTGATATTTCTACGACAGACGTAGTTTGAACTCCACTGGTCACTGCTTCTCATTAGAACTCAAAGAAATATCTCTTGAAGTCAGTCACTAGTGAACATATGATTATATATCAGGAGGGGTTTTGTGGAGAATTTAGTATTTTCATAGTTGAAATCATGAGTCAATTAAAGCTAGATCGTGGATGCGCACTGCGGAGGAGTCCCATAATAGGACGAAACGGCCGTCCAGTACTTCCAGGTTTTCCATGGTAGTCTAGCTTCAATTGACCCATGATTTCAACTATGAAAATATTATTACTGTTACCATCTTGCCTGTATGATAATGTAGGCTTGATTACATGTAATAGTCTACGTACACATCTCTCTCTCTAGCTTAAATGTTAGTCGCTTAAGTATCACTCGATGAATTATTCGCTATCCCATATGTATATATATGTGTGCTTGAATCTAATTCATTGCTTCGTTTTGATTTGGTTCTATATTTGACTCTGAATCTGTCTCTGTACAAGCTTGTTCATACATATTAGTCTTTCTCTTCAAATCCTCTTGGTGTACTTGTAACTTTGTTATCTGTACTATTCAATAATAAAACGTAACTGGCGCTTTGTGATGCCTTCTGAATTTATATATCATTGAGATTTATTTATTACAGGTTATCAAGGTTATGGATAAACGAAACCTAAGGAATTATCCTGAGGGCAAGCCATTACAAAAATGGTTAGCCTGACGTGCACAATTTTCGATGACACGATCTGATGTTGAAACGTTCAACGTATTTCGTCTCAATTCGGATGATCATTTGAATTATAATTAAAGGTGTGAATTACTAATATCATATCAGTAAGTCTGTTTTATGTTATAACCTTATATCACCTGTTGCTATCATTATAGTTGCCGGTACATTTCTCTTTCTGACATCCACATTTTTTATTCGTGTACTATTTATTTTTTTTGTAAAAACATACCTTCGGAAGACCCTTAATCTTTCTATTCCGCCTTCTGAAGTCATTAACCCACAACTATGGTTTATCAGACTTGAAAATTTTTTTTTTGGCTAACCGTACTAATTTGCAACAAGACAAGTTTGGTCATTCAAACACTCTCATTTCATACAAAGTGGCGGGTAGCTTACGAGAGGCTTCAGATGGACTGGACCCTGAGAGGCCATATGACGTATTAAAACAAGTCGTAATTAAATCTGTCTCTTTAACCGACCAAAAAGATTTTGATTAGCTTCTCAATCAAGTAGAAATGGGGGATAGAGCTCTTTCATAGGAAAAAAAATTATATGAAAAGTTTGCTAGACGACAGGAAAGTAGACAACAACCTATTTTATCAACTGTGAATCCACCAGCTCCCACTGAGTGAACAACGGATCCCAGCCGTTGGACATACCTATGCTGATATAAACAATATCACAAAAATAGATTACAGGATATAGGAGAGATCTAAGCAAACGAGTTCTGAATTACATAACCCAACAGCGGACGTTAGGATCAATGAGATCCAAATAGTGACAAATGCTTTATACTACAGGTTGATATAGTTGACGCAGAATGACAAGCCGCGACGATGGTCACGAGACAGATCATGCGCCAGAAGCCGGTAATCATTGCAGACATATCACCTGGATACAAAGAAAGAAAATCCAAGTTGAGTACTAACCTTGAGGTGTGACTTCACTGTTTTGCAGTGAATAAAAACTATTATATAACAAATTTACAATCGCTTATCCATAATGAAAAGTTTATGATAATATGTCATGACGTAATACATTAATTATTGGTCATTCATTGGTGAACAACAATCGATGCTAAGCGGTTATTATTGATCAGTTCCTCATGAACTATGAGAAATCGGATAAATTAAGTGTACAATACACTTAGATATTAGGTTACTTACTTACTTACTTACGCCTGTTACTCCCAATGGAGCATAGGCCGCCGACCAGCTTTCTCCAACCCACTCTGTCCTGGGCCTTCTTTTCTAGTTCTTTCCAGTTCTTGTTCATTCTTCTCATGTCTGTATCCATTTCTCGGCGTAATGTGTTCTTTGGTCTTCCTCTTCTCCTTTGACCTTCGGGATTCCATGCGAGGGCTTGTCTTGTGACACAATTGGGTGATTTCCTCAAAGTGTGCCCAATCCACTTCCAGCGCTTCTTCCTGATTTCTTCCTCCGCTGGAATCTGGTTTGTTGTCTCTCACAGTAACTTGTTGCTGATAGTGTCTGGCCATCGGATCCGAAGTATCTTGCGTAGACAGCTGTTAATAAACACTTGTATCTTCTGGATAATGGCTTTCGTAGTTCTCCACGTCTCTGCCCCATACAGAAGAACTGTCTTGACATTTGTATTGAAAATTCTAACCTTGGTGTTGGTTGACAATTGTTTTGAGCTCCAGATGTTTTTCAGCTGTAGGTATGCTGCTCTTGCTTTGCCGATCCGCGCCCTCACATCTACATCTGATCCACCGTGTTCATCAATGATGCTGCCCAGATATGTAAAGATTTCCACATCCTCCAAAGCTTCTCCGTCAAGTGTAATTGGATTGGTGCATATTGTATTGTATCGGAGAGTCTTGCTTTTCCCTTTGTTTATATTGAGACCTACTGCTGCTGAGGCTGCTGCTACACTGGTCGTTTTCTCCTGCATTTGTTGTTGCGTTTGTGATAGAAGAGCCAGATTATCCGCGAAGTCTAAATCGTCAAGCTGCATCCTGCCTGTCCACTGTATCCCGTGCATTCCTCCAGATGTTGACGTCTTCATAATCCAGTCGATCACCAGGAGAAAGAGAAAGGGTGAGAGTAGGCAACCTTGCCTAACACCGGTCTTTACCTCGAACGAGTCGGTGAGTTGTCCTCCGTGGACGATTTGGCAGTTTAGTCCATCATAGGAGTTCCGTATGATGTTGACTATCTTCTCAGGCACGCCGTAGTGTCGAAGAAGCTTCCATAGTGTCGTCCTGTCCACACTATCAAATGCCTTCTCGTAGTCGATGAAGTTGATGTACAGTGATGAATTCCATTCGATTGATTGTTCCACAATGATACGTAGAGTTGCGATTTGATCTGTGCACGATCTATCCTTACGAAATCCAGCTTGTTGATCTCGAAGTTGAGCGTCCACGGAATCCTTCATCCTGTTTAACAATACACTGTTGAAGACTTTTCCTGGTATTGAGAGGAGAGTGATGCCCCTGTAGTTGTCGCACTTGCTGAGATCGCCTTTCTTTGGTATCTTGATGAGAAGTCCTTCTTTCCAGTCTGTTGGTACATGTTCTTCGTCCCAAATCTTACTGAAGAGGATGTGGAGTATCTTGGCAGTTGCTGTTACACTTGCTTTCAGTGCCTCTGCCGGGATGTTGTCTGGTCCCGCTGCTTTGCCACTCTTGATTTGTCTAATGGCCATGCTGATCTCTTCAATTGTTGGTGGGCCAACATCGATTGGGAGGTCTGTGGGTGCTGCTTCGATGTTGGGTGGGTTCAATGGAGCTGGTCGATTCAAGAGTTCCTTGAAGTGTTCTACCCACCTGTTTCGTTGTTCTTCAATATCGTTGATTACTTTGCCTTCCTTGTTTTTCACTGGTCTTTCTGGTTGACGGTAATTTCCAGCAAGTTTCTTTGTTGTATCATACAGTTGTCTCATGTTTCCCTCTCTTGCAGCCTTTTCCGCTGTCATCGCTAAATCTTCCACATATTTACGTTTGTCGGTTTTAATGCTCTTCTTCACTTGCTTGTTTGCCTCTGTGTATTCGGCTTGTGCCTTGGCTTTTTCTGCTCTTGTTCGGCTGATATTGGTTGCTACCTTCTTGTTCCTCCTTGCTTCAATTTTATCCAGTGTACCAACAGTGATCCATTCCTTGTGATGGTGCTTCTTTTGGCCCAGAACCTCCTGACATGTTGAGACGATTGCCCTTCCGATCTCTTTCCAGCTGCTCTCTATGGTGGTTCCCTCTCCATTGAGTAGGTCATGAAAGGCCTCGAACCTGTTGCTGAGGGCTATGTTAAATTCGTTGAGTTTGTCAGCATCTCGAAGAAAGGCCGTGTTAAACTTTTGTGATGTTGTCCGCGCCATTGTCCAGTGCTTCTTGAGTTTTAGTTTCATCTTGGCGACCAGCAAATGATGATCGGATGCTATATCAGCTCCTCTTCTGGTTCTCACATCCTCCATCGTCCTCCTGAACTTTTTGTTGATGCAGACATGGTCGATTTGATTTTGTGTAGTGTGATCCGGTGAAATCCAAGTGGCTTTGTGTATGTTTTTGTGTGGGAATATGGTGCCACCTATGACCAGTTTATTGAAGGCACATAGGTTTGCAAATCTCTCACCGTTTTCGTTCCTTCCTCCCAGTCCATGTTGTCCCATGACGTCTTCGTATCCAGTGTTGTCCTTTCCAACCTTGGCATTGAAATCTCCCATCAGAATGGTCAGGTCCTTGGTTGGGCACTTCTCGAAGATTGACTGCAGCCTATCGTAGAATTGGTTTTTAGCGTCTTCATCGTAGTCGTTGGTCGGCGCATAGCATTGGATGATGTTCATTGTAATGCCCTTGCTTCTTTG
>NC_031496.1:31357924-31368133 GCF_000237925.1 Schistosoma mansoni
TAACAGAAGTTCCCCTGAAGACAGTCGTTGTTGTCCAACCTGCGTCCAATGTGTTTCACTGATTCCAAGCACTTCCAGGTTGTATTTCCTCATTTCCGCAGAAATTTGGAAGACTCTGCCGGTCTCCCACATTGTCCGGACATTCCATGTACCTATAAAAATTGTCGCTCTGGTTGTAAGAAGGTGAATCGGCCTCATGACTTCCGAAGGAACTCGGCTTTCATCATGAGACGTCATTTTTCCTTCTACTCCCAGGGCAGAGTTTGAATGGTTTGAATGATTTTTTCTGGTTAGCGTTTTTTTAGCGAGTTGATTTTCTACGGGATGGGGTCGCTAACCCCATGCCCAACCCTCCTCCTTTACCCGGGCTTGGGACCGGCAGTAGCCCCTGGAGGAGCTACAGGCGAAGTTTTAGATATTAGGTAGTTGTAGATAATTGCTAGAAATCCTGCGATTACACTAATAGGTTAGCTGACACTCGTCAGTAAGGTAATCGTTAGAGAAGCCAATCAGCTACAACGTAGGACCAAACATACATATGCATCTGTCCAAGTTATCATACCTCATTAACACAACAAAATGAACACAGAATTCATAGAAATAGTTAATTTAATGGTGATAATATATAAAAGAAAGATTTTATATAAGGATATAGTACAGGAAGAATGAAAGTTATGAAGAAATTTTAATCTCATAGTTTAAGGGAAGAGATATTATCGATTCGGTTCAACACTTCATGCTGTCAAACAACAGGCCAGCACAAATAAATTGGATTCAGAATGTTCTGTCGTCTAGCTACAAGTATATAATATACTCACATTCATTTGCACAAATTATTCTTCTGAGCACGGAATAAGCAGTCGACTAGTCACTATGTGCGAAGTCATTAACCCAACCTGACAGTACAGCTGTTCTAATAATAAACTGTTAGACCAAACTGACCTCAATACTACTCAATTATTTATACTTCTGCAAAATATTACAGTTCGATTGAGTGTTTCCTGTCAGCTGCTATTCGTCAGCATGGCTTATGATGAAAGTGAATAAACTCATATTTCATGTGTGCGATTTAAAGTCACATCATTCAATGTGTAGATCAGAAGGCACGTTAGTTAGGACGAAATGCGCGTCCTGGATTCCACTGCTAGCCACTATCCATCTTTGCTTACACATTAGTATTTATTTGTGAACCTTATCTATTTTCTTGTAATAGAAAATGAAACAATTGAACACAAGTAACGAGTACAATATTCTCTTTCCTCGTTTCCACCAGTTGTTTCAAGGTCATGGATTTTCTTTCAAAGAATGAGAAGATGAATAAACCACAAATGTACACAAGTATGCGTTTGCCATGAATAGTTTGCTTACAATTTTTATTGAGTTTATGAAATCATCGAAATTTTAGATAATATAAATGTATATTTGAATTCATAAGTCAATTCAAGTTAGACCACCATGGAAAACTTAGAAGCACTGGACAGCTATTTCAATTGACTCATGAATTCAAATGTAGATGGCGTCGAGTCTTGATGGACTATGATCACCACTACAATGAGATTACACGCCCAGAAACGACTTGATCCCTTTGATAACTCGCAAACTAGAAGACTGCAACTGGTCCAGATAGAGTATATTTATTGTCAATCTCGTGGTATCGAATGAATACCGAGACGTACCAACGAGTACAGGCAATAAAGACAGAGCGTAAGAAAGTTCGAATCAAACAAGGCGGACGACCGAACGAACAGTGACTTTGATACAGTTAAACAAGTACAGTGAAACAATCACCGGTACAATTGGTTATAATAATAATTGTTTCTATTATACCAATCGCGTTCTTGTCGAAAAAAAAGTAGGTCACTACACAACTATCAAATTACTAAAATCTCCACAAAACCTCATTCTGATAATATGAATTTACTCCAAGTTTTATGTTAATCATATATATATATATGCATAAATTAATAAAGCTATGATCTAATTTTCTTGGCCAGTTATTTGAACTCTCGAAGTAGGTGAACGTACACACACACACACATACACAATAAGAGGATATTTTTTACATTTGTTCATTTGCCTATCTGTCGTCAATTCTCATCAGTCACAAGTCAATAGATTTTGATTATTTTTGATAAGGTCAATAGCTTGAGTCAAGGGAATACATATATATACATCTATGTTCACTGGTTCATTCATGGTTGAAAATTAGATTGAATAAAAGCTTGAAGAAATTTATGATTGAATTTTCCTAAGGAAAAAACAAAGCAGTAAGTATGTGGTTACTTTTTCTTATAACTAATGTATTGATGCAGATAATATATAAGTAAGAATGAGGTAATTATCAATTCATGAATGTACTCACGGTCAGTGATTAAATACTATTTAGTATTAATTACTATTCATAATTCATTTGATTAAAGAATTAGTAACGAAAAATATCTATTGTATTGTATCCATCTTTGCTTATAAAGCTTGTGATTTCAGGTAATATCAAAGTAGTCCCTCATAGGATGCACATCAGCCAACAAGAGATGGATCAATTGCAGTCCTAAATAACAATGGAAAGTTGCAGGTGAACAACACCAAGTGAATTTAAACATCACCCCATGGCAGAAGCAGGTAGCTATCAGGACTCAGAAGCTAAGTGGATAACGCAATGGTGTTTGGAGTGAAAGGTACTGGGTTCCAGTCCCAGAGTGAACATCAACAAATCTAAGATGCAGGTACATCCACCTGACGAGTCCCAAATAGGACGACGTAGGGTGCGTCCTAGATTCCACTACTAGCCACTATCCATCTTTGCTTATATTGTAGAGATAGTTAGAACTGACTTATTTTGTAAATAGTTTTTGTTACTATTTGCACTTCTTTCATTAATCCACATCATTGATATAATTAATATAAGATCCATTTCGAAGGTTTTGTATGTGAAAATACCTCCATGCATACATTTGTAGCTTTTTCTCATTGGTTTCTTTAGTTGTACGTTTTGTTAGTCTTTTTGATGCCATTTGAGATTGTTATATTTCATTTTCATAATAGTTTTCTCATTTTTCTTTCGCTTTTTACTGAGTTTCTATGTTTCTTCCTGAACTGTATCTATGTTGTTTTAGTTGATATTTAATCTTGGCGGCAGTCATATTGATTGTCCCCTCTTTGATTGTGTTGCTTGAGTTGACTGGGATCGTGCATTTTGGTTGTGAATTGAAGCTCTTTTCCAGAATTGGAAACATTTTGTGTTATAAAGCAACAAACTATTATCTTTTGAACGGATTTTTACTTGATCTATCCAGAAAAGGATAGAATAACACTTATTTTTCGGTTCGTTCGATCGATTATTGAGGGGACAATTATTGGTTGAATAACTGGGCGGTAATATTTGTTTAGAACCGTTATTCCCCCAATCATCTTGTTCTGATGTCAAAGGTGCGATACTGTGTCTCTAAAATACCGAGGCAGTTATTCTTCAGCTAAACTTTAGTTAGGATTTTACAATTACTGTGAGTGACTGCAAAATAGTTGTTTAAAAATGCATAACCATGGATTTTTCGTTTTCTTTTTGAATTCCTCATGGCATGAGACACTGATTATCGCTCACAAATACACTGCTGCACACATATGCTTCTTGTTCTCAATTTCCTGCTATTATGATAACAGAACTTTAATGTATTTGCTATCTACGTTTACAGATCACAGTGACATTCTCATTATATGCTTTATTTGGATATGCATTTTGAACAATAACAACTATGATCGGAATTATTAACTACTTATAATTGTGGATTACAAGACCAAGAGAAACTTGAACACTCTAATTCCTGACAATTTAAGTCACGTCCCTTATATTTTTCTTGTACGTATAGATTATATTTATTATATTAATACATTAATTTTTGGTCGTAATAACTTTATCACTATTCTTGGTCCACCACAGTACCATCAAAGAAGATAGAAAAAAATTCAGTAAAGAAAATTTTTTTTTCGACAATCTCATCTAGTTTAGCTGTACAATCGCAATTGTAATTTACTTCGTTCGCTAAAATCGCAGTTTATTGAAAAACAGAATGGTTTTCTCAGAAATGTAGAAGGTCTGATTTTTAGACTTTTCAGTAAATTATCTCTGTTGAACTTGATATCCATGATTATTAATTCGTTTTGTGATATGGCTGTCTATGCCTGCAAGTAAACACATGCGCTTGAATTATAATGAATAGATGTAGCTTAGTCAACACAGATTCAACTAGGAGAAAAGGATGAGAATGGTGACAGATTTATAAATTTATGTGTGTTACGGGAGAACTGATGACATTTGGCTGATTAAAACCTTTTTACTGTACATCAATTTTACTGTTTTTGGATGTGTTTGTTTTACTTAACCTTTGGACTTGTTTGTTCATATCATTCTTTTCGGGCATTTTGGTTTCTTCTGTCATTGGTTTGGTATTTGGGAGTTTTTGCTCCGGAAACCTACAAAATTGAAGGTTTGTTTTGTAATTGTTATAATTATTGTTGTTAGAACGACTTTGGTCGATTATTTGTGAATTGCGAATAAACTTGGTATCTAATTTGGAGTTTTGGTTCTCTTGCCTACTTGGGTTCGTGATTTGCGAATATCGACGGCCAGTACTTCAATAGTTGGAACGGGCAAAAACTCATAATTGGATGTAACAATTTGTACCCAAAAAAATGGTTTTGTTGCCTGGTATCTGACTCCGATTTGATCGTACGTTGATTTTTACTAAAATATACATGTCGTCTATTTACGTATACGATTATCAACTTAACTCGCATCAGTGAATAACGGAATTAGATAAGTCAGATACGAGGATGGATTTTGAATATGTATATTTTATGCAATCACTGATTTGAACAGGCGGTCAGGGAGACGGAACAAAAAGAGAAGAGCAAAGCGGATTGTAGAAGGCAAGTGAGCCAGTTAGGTTTAACCAGGCGTTAATCAATATTTTAGCCAGATTAAAATAAGCTACATACATGTGATGAGTAGGATAAGATGTGCACGGACATACGCTGATCTAAAAATAGTGAGAATAAGTAAGCCAACAATTGACAAGGTCAAAATGTGCTTTAGGAGGAATTAATAGATTGGCAAATCCGGAAGCTAGAGTAAACTGTATGGGTTTCGGATAACACATGACGTTACATTATCCCCCACAATGATTATAGGTGGCACAATATTCCACCACAAATGCAAACACAAAGCTACATGGGTTTCGCACGACCACACTACAGAGAACCAGATTGATCATATTTGCATCAATGAAAAATCCATGGAAACGTGTAAACCAGGAGAGGAGCTGACGTAATTTCGGATCACCACCTGGTGGTTGCCATGAAGAGGGGTATTGTAGTCTGCAAGCAGAAATACATGGAAGACCCAGCAACAACAGCGGAAAAAGCTGAAAGAGGAGGAAATATGAAGTAACTATGTGAAAAAAACATAGAAACTGGTAGGGAAATACAATAAACCAGAGAGACCAGTCAAAGACAAAAAATGCAAGATAACCATCTAGATTCCAGTACAATGGAACAGATAGGTGGAACAATTCGAGGGAACTCTTGAATAGATCAGCTCCATTGAATTCACAGGATATTGATGCAACACACACAGTCCTTCCTATAGATGTCAGTCAACCAACTATCAAGAAAATCAGGTTGGTCATCAAACAAATGAAGAGTTGGAAAGCAATAGCACCTGAAAGTATAACTGCTGAAGTACTGAAGTCAGACATAGGAGTAACTGCAGACATACTTCCATCACTAGGGATGTAGTGCCGTGCTTCGATAATAGTTCACTTCGATAACCATTATTATACCAACCTTAACGGTGTATAAAATCAGAAGGCAAAAGGAAGCGGCAACTACATTTTTTATTGATGAATGATAAAGACCAGAAAGCTGTGGGCACATGAGCAAGTGTAAGCGAGCGAAGCAAAGATGATGCATATTAGAGATGGCTGGGAAGCCAACTCGCTATGAGCAAGCATTACTCAATATTTATAATCAGACAAAAATGAATGACAGACATATGATGAATAGGATACGAAGGGTACATATACGCTCATATAAAAATACAGTCAAGGTTAATAAGCGAATAATGAACAAGATCAAAATATGACTCATAATGGACAGGCGAATTGGCTTGGTCAGTAACTACAATAAAGTATATGGGCTTAACATGTATACTGATACTATAGGGAAGTCGGTTCTTGAGGTAAACCAATGTAACAAGTTCACTGAGGCAGCAAATAGTTGCCCTTAAATATGTCGGTACTATCGAGACATAATAGCTGAAGTATTTATTAACTTTCTCATTTTGTGTAGGTATTTTATTTCCTGTTGATCTATATTGAGTGTTGAAAACTTTCTGTGTTTAAAAAAGACAACTTTGTGATCCAATTGTTCTTCTAGACGATGTGAATGAAAACATTTTCGATCACTAGTCGAGCTTCTCCTGTGGATAAAATGAGGAGTATCCACTGACACGAAACCTTTTAGACTTTGTTTACAGTGTTCGCTTGACCTAATCTCAATTATAATATCCAACAACCAGCTGCTTCATAAAAACATTTGCTATTGGAAAAGATTCAGGGAAACAGAAACAAGTTGTTTCCCAAAACCTCATATCTGACGCTTAACGAGAGACTGGTCAAATAAAACCTATTTCCCATGTCATGTAGAAGGACCAGAGGTGACTTGTTCAAAATTTTTAGATTACTTAGTGATAGTTCTTTATCCGACATGCCCTCATTTTGTCACCTTCTAAATAAGGGAATTTCCAAAGACATTCTAAAAGTGTTTACAAATCCAGAAAAAAATTACTTATCAGCTTACTACTGACTTTCTCATCGAATCATCAACGAATGGAACTCGTTACTCCAGCACGTCATTGAAGCCCCATCTATTGATGCATTCAAGAGGAAGTAAGATCAGCAGAAAGACCTTCATTACCAAAACTAGCGCAAGTCACCTAGTCTCCTGTTCTTTCTAAAGTGAAACTAATATTGAATATCGCATTGTTTGTCTTAGCGACTGTTGACTGTGTCATTTTGAAACTCATCACATTGTAATGTCAATTCTTCAGTCTCCGTGTTTAGATTTTTTCGCTGCTGGCGGACTCTGTCTTGTTGATATCCTGGAGAACGTCGCATGTTATACGTCAACAACGGCCCCTGATAAGGTTTATACTAGTTTTATTTGTGACCTGCCATCAGTGAGTTTGCTTAACACCGACATTACTATAATTTAATAAGTTTCATTCTGTTTACAAATCTATTTCTTCCATAATTTTTCTAAAACTTCAAGTGATCTGTTCTGATGTAGTTATTGTTCTTGCAAATGCTGAAGCAATAGAAATTCTCCAGTTCTCACACATGTCTTTAAAGTATCCGAAAAGGACGTCAGTTTTGAAATTATCCTCTTCTAAACAGTTTTGTAGAAAGTTCATTGAGTATGTGTCACGAAGCCCTCCTGTTCTACGAATCAACCCATCTTTCTCTTGCGTTGTTATTGGTGATGAAAAGCACTTAAAAGCATGGCATCTCAAGGTTTCTTGTTCTTCTGAATAATCTTTCCAGGAAACTCAAAATATTGTGGTCTCAATGGGATTGCAATCAACCAATATTAAAGACATTAATTTTCATAACTCTGTTCCACAATATGCTTTCGTACTTATTGACGACCTATCGTGTAGAATTTGGGATATACAAGCTTGCAAATTAATACATTCTATAAGTCCTCAAAAAATTACTGCATTTAGTCCAAGTTTGATCAATGGTTGTATTCCATTAGGCACAAAAGATGGTCAGGTAGGACTCTTTCATTCATAAATGAAAACTTAGATCTTATCTTTCTGCCCTCATTCTTTCCAATGCATTCAGTTGTGTGCACTTCCTGAATCAGCAGTCAATAGTGATGTTAGCCACCGAAAGACTAGTCCGATCATCCACCCAAGTAATGCTAAATTTCATGCTTTTTGTTTGTTTTAGCAAGTGAGAGGCCTTCATGGTCAAAAAATGCAGCCTTCAATCCATCCATTTCTATGGAGTTCTCAAATGAAATAGTTGCATTCACAACAGTGGACTTAATATCTCTTCATTCCGACAATGATGTACCGAGGTACGCTTGACATTTTGACGCTTTTTGTAACACTTATTTTACAGATAACACCTTTTCAAAGAAGTTATTCCTAACTCCATATAAATTCATACGTTCATGGATGTCTATTTTGAGCCTACCCTTATCCCCATTCATCTCAACAGCAGTGTAATTTTCTCCTGTGATATTCATGTAAATAATGTCGGTTGGTTACTGAACCTAGGGTATTCTTAATGACTCAGGCAGACAAGCTACTTCTTCAGATATTATTAGCATTTTAAAATACATATTTGTATGTATCTGTAGTCGAAAATAATGCTGATTCGCACCGACGATCTCAGTTTGGACCCTCAATGACTTAGCCAACTCTCCACAATTACATTCATCATGTTTTAAATTCAAGTTGGAAATGCTGTATTTTCTAGTACTATGCCACGGCCACATGGGTTATTCTAGCTTTTGGAGATACTAATTAATTTGTTCTTCAGCCACGTTTTGACTTTATCAATCATTCGCCTAAAACTTTGAGTGCTTTTATTTAAGCTTATGCGTCTATCACTTACTCCACTCACCACATACCCTTAGTTTATTTTTGTCTGGTTATAAATAGTGGGTCATGTTATATCAAAGTGAGATGGTATTCTTGCTTTCTTTACGTCGCTTCGCATTTCTACCTCTCACCTTAATGTCTGTCCGAGTAATCGAATACATTAAATAAACTCATTCAACTCAATCCGTGTTTGGTTTCTAATTACCCCCGTCGCTCAAACGAAGTTAACCGAAGTGTAGTATACAACAATAAACGGAATATTTATGTTCATAGCATACTCGTTCATTCAAATTTCAGTCAGATCAAATGTTCACTAAACTGTTAAAGCTTCATGATGTTTGACATCATTATTGCAAGAATACAGGAGCTTCTTGAAATTCGGCCAAAGTATTGACTTAACTGGTTATGACTAACTGATCGCTAAATATATTTCAAGTTACATAAGGATCTGTAGTCAGTTTGGATTCCCGACTAATAAAATATTTAAGATCTGAATACCATTTCAAGTATATGATTCAACATTATATTTTTTCTTTAGGTAAACCTATTGATCGTTAACGGAAAATTTTTTAATCATAACAGTGTAATGTAGTGTGGGTGTTTGCTTAATTTTCTGAATTACCACCGTATGATCACCAAAAACCGACCAAAACCAAATTGTGTTCATTGCCAAAAGTGTTTTGTATAGTTTTGAATCGATTTTTATAATCTACTCATTATTGATCATTTATTCTTCACTTCTTTCTGATATAATAGTATCTCCAATTTATCAATTACCAAATAATTTTCTTTTTCTAAGGAAATCTGAACCCGGGTCCAGTTTATCAATCATCCTGTCACGCGCTAGATTATACGTACTGGATTTGTCCACTCATAATGTTATGGCTAGCTGGAGTTGGATGGATCTTAAGCTTTCTAACTGGAACTACATATATAATGCAGAAATTACTAGCACTTCAGTAAGTAAGTTATAAAAAGTGCCTAATTTCGAAAGTGAAACCATGTCATCCAATTGCCTAGCAGCTTTTGCCTATCCACTCTAGGTATGTTAAGAAAATAAGATTTAAAACCTATGAACCATATTTTGTGTATTTCAAAAATCTGGAGAGTAGGATACTGCACTATCATTACACTTTAGTTCTATTTCTCGAGCCCCATTATTTGTTAGTGATGCAGTCTTCGAAAAATAGTGTCTGGCGAAACTGGGTATTATGTCAAATTACCACACTTCTCGTCAGTACATTCAGGAAAAATAATCATGTGAGGGTCAGGAAAGTTAAATTATTAGGAGAGATGACAATCACGAACTGAACTTGAGAAGTGTAGTTCAAAATAAATAAAGAAAACTATAGATGAGGAAGTGTGTATTTTAACATTTAACAAAGGATAGAAAATGAAACATGTATTCTAAGGTAACGTGTTATAATTGTGGTTTTTTTTATATAAACGACCCAGCTATTCCTATTGCTTAGTATTCTTATACGATGACACTCGACAAGACCCCAAAATCAGAACACGTTGAACAGGAATGAAATTGTATTCAA
>NC_031496.1:31368333-31379315 GCF_000237925.1 Schistosoma mansoni
AGGCTAGTCACGTGCTCTTGATCTGATTGTGTTGAAGTCCTTTAGAACAGACACTGGAAGGGTATCTAGTGTAAACATCCGTCTAAGGTAAATTAACATCCCATTAGTGTAGACAGGAAAATTCAGCGTTATAACATCAAATACAACGTTCATTACGTCAGATTTCATATGGTCCAATTAGTATAATTGCACTTGATACAGTAGTGAATTAAAACACAGGTGAGAACAACAAAATTACAGAGCTACTTAGTAAAATGTAAAAACCATACTCCAATACTTCATTTTCAAAATGTCCATTAATTGTTTCATACTCCATTGTTCTTTCATTTCCATCCCAATTACTTTCTGTTCCTGTTCTTTCCTCCTCGATCTTCTCAACCTTCTGCTGCCTGGCATTCTATTCCCAATTGGCGTTATATATTACTTATGTCGACATAAGTAGCGCACATCACAATACTACACTAACTAATAAAGTTCAGTTACGTCTAGCGTGAGATAAGTGTCATCAATAACCATGAATGATGATCATTCACTATTTTACAAATTGGCTAGTATTATAAATGTAGATTATTGGATACTAATTGAGTAGTCTAAATGTAACCTTCTAGCCACTGGGCCTGAAAATATTGATTCAATATCTAATGGGGTCGTTGGTACCCACTGATATGGGTCCCACAATAGGACGAACTAGTTGTCTAGTAACTGTTGGTTCTGAATGGCTGTTTAGCAAAACCTAGTCCATAATATTAACTTCAGTTTGTGTTTATATTGCTAAAACATATTCCATAAACAATTTTTTTTCCTCCCGGAGGTGTTTTTATATACATCACTATTTACAGATATGATTTGTTAACGAATTCCGTGTTGAATACTTGCAACAAACAACAACTCTTTCAAAATAATGACAGTAACAGAAATAAAAGTCAATTTTCGACATTAAATAAAACATCATTAGACAAACCAGTCACATTTGGACATAAAATCAAATCTTCTGGTTATGCGAAACAAGAACCAATGTAAGTCTTATTATCGCTCGTAATATTTCTTATAGTGGCCATTCAGAAATAAAATAGGACTAGGTGTATATTTGTATTGGTCCAAAACTATCACACTTTATATGAGCACACTAACCAAATGAAAAATAGTCAAGTAGAAGTAACAATACCCATAATACTAGCTAGCTAAATATACGGTTTGAAAAGAACAACTCAAATTAAGGGATAAAAGGTATGAAATCACACTAAAACTCACAATTTAAAAATAGATAAAACACAATACATTTGCCCATTGCAATTAATTTCGAGACAATCTGGAAGTTTTTTTCTTTTGACACAACTCAGTTCAACAGTCAGTGACTTAGTCGAATGGTACCAGGTAATGGTTTAACCACCCTGACCATTCTTCCAACATACTTCCTTATAAATGGTCATATCACGTCTATATCTCCTGACGATTGATATTGGGGACCTATTTTTTATGAAAGAGATGAGTGTTAGGAGTGAGTTAAGAGTGAGGTCATGTACTAATCCATTATGATATCCCCTGCTTTGTGTAAAATCCGCTATTATTGATTTGATGTTTGTTTGTAGAAAATCAGTGCAAAAGACTACATAATTAAGTGTATTTGCTTGTTGGGAAGACCCAGAAAATTCCTTGAGAAAAGCCGAAAGGAACTTGGAAAACGCCGGAAAGTTTTTATTTGACCAGCATTAGGAAGAAGTTTCTCAAGAACATCTAGGAAGTAATGCGTCACGTATCACATTTCTGATTGGATGATTACCTGTCCTGCTACTATGTTTGGCAGGGTTTCAGAACCTTTTAGAGGCCCAAGGTCATCTGAAATGCTATAAATACCCTCAGTTCTCTGTACATAAACTAACCTTGGAGTAAAGAGTTCTTTCCATAATACACACCTTTTCTTTCATGTTCAAATTGTCGTGTCAATTTAGCCTGAGGTTATAAGAAGAGCTTAAGAAACCGATTCAAGCATTCCCTCAGAAGATTTATCATGTTTATCACCGAGAGTTTTGTATTTCGATGGTGAAATAAATCTTTATCTACCATCAGTCAGTCACAACGTAGAACTTCGTACGTACGTACATCAGTTCGAGTTGCAATACCACATTAGCACAGAGATGCAGTTGTCCATTCAAATCCCATAGTGGTAGAGGTAATTAGAGTATAAGCAGTAATCCGAAATACTAGGGTTTGAAGATGTTATTCAAGGAGTATAATCCAGTGAAATAAATCTGGAAAGAGAAAAAAGATAGAGACATGAAGAATTCAGAAGATTATAATTTGGTAGAACACAAAGAGTGGATGCACCTTCGCCATTGCAAACGATTTTGAGGCATGTCTTTCAAGGTCTCTAACCATCGGTTACTATCCTCTCTTGGATTCTTATCAGGTAGTCTACACCTACCAACATGGCTCAGTCCAATTGTCAGTGACTTCACGGATTTGTGCCACGTTTTGGTCTGGCCGCCCCTAGCTTTCTTCCAACCTACTCCCACACCATGAAACATTGCACGTCGTGGCAGTCGCTGGTTGGGCATACGTAACACATGTCCCAGCCATCTCAACTGATGAAGTATTTATCTTACATGCTTACATCGAGCTATAATCAGTATCTGTTTATATCATTTCGTTATCATTTCCCAACAAAAAAAGTAAAAATGACAATAATACACAAAGCTTTCTCACTATGAGAAATACAAATAATCAGTTTGTCGATTTTTCACAAACACTGTAGGTATCTTAATGGTTTTAACTGATCGTGTTTTATGTCACCCAACGTCTCTAACTACTGATTACAATAATCACGTGCACCTCAAACTAGTAGTTTGCATCTACGAACAGTGCTGAATCTAACGGTTATTAACATCATGAACTGTGGTCACGTTTTGGATTGAGCCACTCCTAGCTTTCTTCCAACCTACTTCTACACTTACATATATTACGCATCGAAGTAGGGAATATTTGAAAATTTCAGCTGCAAATTATAGACTCAAGTTAGATTTGACTTCTGTCCCTTTTTATGAATTATAACTAAGATTGTTTACTTGAACTTTTCTACATACGGCAATAATTCCTCTTGAACAGTTTTCGTAAAGATTGAGTATTTCAATATAAATATTCATTTAAATACTGAACAATTAAAAGATTATAGAGATCTAACAGTAAAAACTTCTTCTTTTAGGCGTAAAATGTTTCATCCTTCGATTTATGGACGTCCAAAACAAAGAAATACTATAAAGTTAGGAAATGAAGGGAAGCTTGCGTAGGTTTCCTCCTTTTTTCAGTCCTCTGTTACTAGTCATTAATATGAACTTATAAGTTTGTTTTTCTTTTTTAAATGAATTTCAATACAAAAGAATTAATCTATAGAAAGAAATCGATATTACTCATCACCACCTTCTCATGTGTCTTGATTGTTGTAGTGAATACATTCTGGATAAAATCTATTCAATAACAATACCTCGCAAGTTGGCAAACTATTAAAAACTAGTCAGAACTGAACATCTATTCAGAAGGGGTTTTGTGGAGATTTCAGTATTTTTCATAGTTGAAATCATGAGTTAATTGAAGCTAGACCACCAGAGAAAACCTGAAAGCACTGGACGGCCGTTTCGTCCTATTATGGGACTCCTCAGTGGCAGTGCGCATCCATGATCCCACACTCGCGAGATTCGAACCCAATTGACTCATGATTTCAACTATAAAAAATACTGAAATCTCCACAAAACCCCTTCTTATTATGATCATATGCTCACTAGTGACTGACTTCAAGAGATATTTCCTTGAGTTCTAGTAGGAAGCAGTGACCAGTGGAATTCAACCACGACTGTTGTGAGATAACAACTCACTGAAGACAATTGATGAACGGTTGCTCAAACATCGTGGATTGGTTGGAGTTAGACATTAACACAGTTGGATGCCGGCTCAGTGGTCTATCGGTCAAGTGCTCTGGAGCGAGACCGTATGGTCCTGTGTTCGAATCTCGCGAGTGCGGGTTCGTGTATGCGCACTGCCACTGAGGAGTCCCATAATAGGACGAAACGGCTGTTCAATGCTTCCAGGTTTTCCCTGGTGGTCTAGCTTCAATCGACTTATGATTTCAACTATGAACATCTATTTTTATAGTTTAGATTATTTGGAAGCCCATGCACAAACTCAATACATAATTGAGCCAGAAACGTCTAGATTCTCTAAAGAACAAGATACTAATCACCATTTGTACTGAAACCCAAAGTTTAACTACAGGCACTTTGGAACATAAAGTCACTACAATCCAATATTATCAGTAGATAATAATCATAATTCCAGCTTAGTTAGCTTCATAAACTATGACTTAAAATTATTAAGCCAGTATTACCAAGTGACTCCGCGTCTTCAAATGATATTACTGTTATATCCCAGAATCGTTACTGATATGACTGGTAAATTGAGTTTGTTGGCATTGTTGTAACTGGGTAGCGAACTGTTATATATGATGAGTTGTCGCTGTTATGTACGCATCGACTCTATTGAGTCCCTATCCTTACTGCTTTTACTTAACAATCGGAAACCACTCCAATCCCTCGATCTTGCCGCTTATACTGGGAAACGGAGACCATTACGATTCCTACAACGCAAAGCGAGGTCATGAAAAACTGGTACAATGAAGGTTGGTTGACTCCTTAAAACCACGTCTCCAAACAAGTCCTAAAATAATATCCGGAATTATATCATCTTTAGCCTACAATACCACTATTTATATACCAAATTTCAAGCACACTTTATGGCATCAAATGTGGGGAGAATAGGTACAGTTACCATAAAAACAAACAATAAATGTAGTTCATCTGACTCTCAATACAAGGAATAAAAGTGTCACAATGAACGAGAGTTCGCACTTGCCATATAGAACAAAGTTTATACTGAGTTGATTTTAGAAAATATTGATCTCAGAATGTTACACTGAACAAAGTTCTCACCTGTCACTCTGTCTAGATCTCCTACAAAAAATCTTGACCGACACAATGTCATCTTATTCTGTCATATCAGTTACTGTATGACAAGTATACTTTATTAGTGCTGAAATCCTCGAGGACTCTCCGTAAAAATTTTCAGAAGCTGGGGAAAGGCTGAAAATCAGCGTTGAGTGGGATTTTCCTAGAGACCTTGTAGAAAAATAGTGGGTTAGGTGTTATGTTCTGGTTGGATAATTATCGATCTTGTTACCAAATTCGGCATGTTTTTGGAAGCTTCCAGAACACCAAGTTTACACAAACATATACGTATCTTTGTGTTCTATACCTAACCTGACCTTGTAAACAAAACTCCCGTCCATTCTTTTGATATTTTGTCTTCTGTTTGGGTCTCGAGTGTGGGATGTTTCTTGGGGGATCAAAAAATGGTTAGAAAGTCAATATGACGCGTCCAGGTACCAGATATAATACTAGATGAACTAATTCTAAATTTCGATAATTGATCATGTCGTTAAGAATTAAGTGAACTAATCATTAATAGAGTCAAGTTATCTGTCATTTATTGTCGGATTTAAACCACTGTTATTATTCATAAGAGTATATTACTCTGTATAGTTTACAAAGTGTACAATTTTTATATTTTTCTTTTATCCAAAGCAGAAAACTAACTAAATCTTATCCGAATACTGATGAACTCCCAAATGTTCTTCAAATAAGTGGATATGTTGACTCTTCTACCACACCAATCTATAAAGTTGCCTATTCACGTGAGTAATTTACTTAAAAAGTAAATGTAATTTTTAACTAATAAACACTGTCAAACGGAAAAATATTACATGAATATTCATTTGTGCAACATTTTCAACAATAATGTGTCTAGATACATTATTACAGTACGGGGGTTTTAGAATTCAACTGTGTCAGATGTTAGGAAAAGTACCCATCGAAGATAATAGGAGGTGGTTAAGCAATATCATAGTTTAATTGAAGTTAGACTTGTACACCACTGAATCTCGGCTCAATTGTCTAGAAGTTAAGGTATTGGGGTGCGGGGCCTGTTTTTTGTTCAATTCCCGTTGAACAAGTCGTAGGTCCCCACTGCTGAAAAGACCCGTACTATGAAGAAATAGTTGTCTGGTACTTACAGGTTTTCAATAACTGTCCAACTTAGATCAGTTCCTTATCTCCATATTCATTATAACAGTTGTCGCAAATATTGAGAGAATCGACAAAACAGGACTATTATTATCATTATCACTGTTATTATTGCAATATTAACTAACCAATTTGATTTAGTGGTTTGATAGCTAAAAGATCATGGCAAATGTTTAGTTTTAAATGTATCTATCATATGCTTGGTGCCTAATGTTCAGATTACATAGTATTAATATGATCGAGAGTTACTGTCTTTGTCTCATACTCTGAGCGGATATTCAACTTTAATTGTTGTCGTTTCTGTATTTATGAGTCCCACGTACTGCTTAAAACCGTAGCAATAAACTTGACCTATGATTGAAGACGTTGGATGATATGGCATAAAATCAACTGCAGTGATACGGTTTTATTCACTTTCTATCTTCTTTGGAAATTCTAATATATAGTGCTATTCTATACTTCTCATTTTCTAATCTGATTTTTCTCTCTGTTAACTGTATATCTCTTGTTTAATTTTTCAATGGAGTTTGCTGGTTTAGTAGTAGCAGGTTCAAAGAAAGGGTGTGGCAGCCAAACCAAGACCTGTTGCCAGTCCATAAAGTCAGTGACTGTTAGACTGGACCACTTTGATAGGTCCAGACCACCTAGGTAGGGTCCTCGCGATAACTGTGATCAGTGGCTAGACACAATATTTTAAACAGCTCAGAATAGATCTCAGTGGCAATGATACATTCATTCTTTGTATTAAAATATTTATGCTTTTTTATTCCCTAAACTCATTATTCTCAAATTATATGGTCTACTTCTAATCTTTCCTACTACCTCTGATACTGTTACTTCCTCTTCTACCCTGGAATTTATCTTGATAAGTTCATATCGCTGCGCTGATATTGTGTAACAACTTTAATATCTGTGCATATACAATG
The DNA here is from genome assembly GCF_000237925.1 of Schistosoma mansoni. NCBI lineage: Eukaryota > Metazoa > Platyhelminthes > Trematoda > Strigeidida > Schistosomatidae > Schistosoma > Schistosoma mansoni. Next base: position 31,375,385 of record NC_031496.1, read on the forward strand.
TATATAACTAACTGATATCGTTTCCGGTTCCATTTCTTATTAGTTTTCTCGTTCGTTATACGGATATGTGTAGCAACCTTATTAGATAAACATTCGTGGCAGATCTTAGGTTATCTATGACTAGTCAACGTATTTCGCTTTGATTAATTACTTCCATCTAGAAGAATTAGATGATTGTTGATTAGTGTTACTCTAATTTTCGTGTGGAATCAATTTCGTCATCGTAAATATGTGTGGTGTGACCCTTCTTTCGCTAAAGTTAGCATTTTTCTAGCGTGGTTCGCTTCTACAAGATAAAGTTGCTGACCCCATACCCAAACCTTTACGAGGTCTTGGGACCGGTAGTAACCTGAGAAGCGCTGCAGGTGATTTTTTCCCTAACATACTCTTTAACTATATAGAATAGATGAAATCTAGCTAGCAGTGAAATCCATATTTGGACTAGTCAGTTGGATTTTCCTCCAGGACATTTGAATTGGACGTTACTGGGTTGCGTCCCGGAAAGAACATCGATTCTAGGTTGCAGGCACATGCAGCTGACATGTCACTAATAAGAACCCCGTCTTGGAATCCACTGCTAACTTCATTCCTTCTATTTTTTACAAACTTATGTCAATGACTTTATCGAAACAATCCAAACAGGATGTATGTATGCCAAACAAGACTGATCAAATTCTAGTCGAAATATCAACATTGAGATAACCCAAACCATTAAAAATTAAATTTGTACTCTTCAAATTTTATCAATTTACAATTCAAAATGATGGAACATTTCGATCTTTCTCCTCTCATTTCCTTAATGTTAAAGCTAATGGCAATAGCTTGGCATCATGTTTGGGTAATGGAATTTGTCTGATTACTCAACGTGATCAAAACACTTTGGAAGAAAAACGAAAGAAGTTATTTTCTTCAGCTGAAGCATTACGTGGTCATTTAGGTCCTATTCTCTGGGCTTCTTGGTCGACGGATAGTTGTTTGTTGTTAACTTGTTCATCGGATCGAACTGCACGTATATGGAGAATAGATGTAAAAGGATTTAATAAAAATGTGACTACTAAAATTGGATCAGTAACTCAACTTATATTCGATTCAATACACAAAGGAGCTACAAATGATTATGGAGAAAAAGTTAACCTGAAGGTGTGTTCATTTTTATTTTTTCTAACTGAAAATTTGCTACAAAACCACAAAATATTTTTTTAAGAATATTCAAATATTTTATATATTGATTTATATATGGTAGGTTAACTTAACAATGGCTCATCCCAAAAATGGGTACAAAGTTCATTATGTAGTTGATGTTATAGACTGACTTTATCTAAGCAGCCGCTGAAAACTAAGAATCACTAAACAACTGATTCACCCTCGTATATTAATCATTACAGTACTCATCTACCATTCCATATGAGGTTGATCACAGGACCTTCAGGTTCGGGCAAGCGCTTAGACTTTAGATCACTGAGCCGTCATCTCATAGTTCACATTCCCAACTTTAATCTAGTATTGACGTTACGTGACTATCATCCATTTTTATCAGTGATATCTGTTGCTGAATATAACTGATTTCTACTGATTATCGCTTCTCACTATAACTCTGGGAACTGCCTCTCTCTCTAAAGATAAGATGAAACACCCGTCCAATATTTCTTGATTTTTATGTCAATCCGTGATGTAAAGTATAACACCTAATGTTTCCTAATATCTTTATGGTTTCTCCAACTTGTAAGTTTTTAGAGAAAAATTATTTATTTATTTAAACACATAAATATTGGTACAAGGAAGCACCAGGTACATATGCGCCGCACAAATCTCATTCGATGTGTGTTAGGGCTGTGATACTGCCCGGGTGCACAAACCAAAGCAGGTGGTTTCCTTAGGGGGCCACACCCGGATCCTTCGACCTAGAGGTCTGATCCATAAGGCAGTGGGGCATCGTGAGGAGATGCAGTTCCATGGTAGCTGGTGACCAACGATTGATTCATACGCCATTTGTTTCCTCAGGATACTGGGGCCCATGTACACCATTGGTTTGGAATCAGGATTTTCCAACTCCCCTAGGTGAACTCGCCGTGTCCACCAACCCGGTTAAAGCATCGGACGTTCGCTTTTCGTCCTCTCAATTTCGTAAACAACAGTAATGCCACGAGAAGGCAATGAGTAGGACTTCCATGGCAGAGGCTATATACTTGTGGCCATATGAAAGCATTTGGAGAGGGAGAGCGGACTCTCCTCACTCTCGGCCGTACCAGGGCATTTGGAGAAAGATACGAAGTAACCTATAGACTTATGGTATTTCATTCATATATTCCTGTTTTGCTCGGTTCTTTGTTAAAATAGTAAAAGTGTACAGTGAAAAATACCTGAAAAAAAATACTATCATAATAGACAAATGAAAATATTTTTTTGCTTTAACGTTACACTACTATTATACGATTTTACGACCAGTGATCGAGATTACACTACCACCAGATTGAATAATCAGTCGATACCCTCTATACATACGCTGGATTACGTTTCACAAGCAAATATCGTGAACTAGAAGATAGTCTAGTCAATACTTTATTCAACCCAATTACAAACAGTTTATGCTCGATAAGTTCAGGGTAGAAAACAATAATAGAAAAGAGAATCACAGATCAAATAGTCGATTCGCTCTCAGTAACCAATCACATCTTACTTTTACCAGCCATACATCAAATATAATAGTTAACTTTTAAAAGACCTAAACAATGTTATAAATTCACATGGTATTGTTTGTTTGAATCTTCCCATCGATGTGTTAGGACTGAAAATGGTCAGTCTCTAATTGGCATATGTGCATACTGTGCGTATTAACCCTCGATATAGCCTTAATTCACAAGCATTGTAAGAAAACTCCTGTTATACTCCAAAATCTAAATAATGAATGACTGAGCATTCAAAAACTGCCGGAAACATTTTAATCCCTCCAAGTTGGTTATATTTCTGGTCTACACCAAAAAGCTTTCCTCTTTTGAATTATCTTACTTAAACGGTAAATGAATACGTGGATTTACACTACAACTTAGTTTGACCATTTTTTTCGCACACACACCTCACTTTTGTGCATTTCAATGGAGAGTGTCCAGATAGATGGTAGTAAGACATGTTTGACATATGTCTTAACTACCAAAGATGATAAAATTTCACAAACAATACGTTCAGTCTGGCCAAATATCATATAAATTCTATTTACTTCACCCCATTGCACAAGCAAGTGGCTATCAAGACTTAGTAGCTGAGTGGATAACGCGATGGCGTTTGAAGCGAAAGGTACTGGGTTCGAATCCCAGAGTGAACATCAACAAATCTGAGATGCAGGTACATCCAGCTGACCAGTCCCAAATAAGATGAAGTGGCGCGCGTCCTAGATTCCACTGCTAGCCACTATCCATCTTTGCTTACCATTCTATATACTTTTGTTTTAATTAACAAAAAGTATGATTAACCTCACTTTCTTTCTATCTATTCTAGAAGAAAACTACTTATCGTCATGTACCATTTGAAGATCATATATCTATTGGAAACTTTTATTACATGGATTCATTTGTATATTTGGTTAGTAAAAATATTATTCGTTTATATACATATACATTATCGAATAATGAGAATATTCTTAAAAAGTAAGTTCACTTATAATATAATATCAATCCTAAAAAATAATCCAACTATATTTATTCATTAGGGATCTGAAGGGGTTTTGTGGAGATTTTCAGTAATTTTTATATATAATTGAAATCATGAGTCAATTGAAGCTAGACCATCATGGAAAACCGGGAAGCACTGGACTAGCGTTTCGTCCTATTATGGGACTCCTCAACACTGCGCATCCACGATACCGCACTCGCGAGATTCGAACCCAGGACCTACCAGTCTCGAGCCAGAGCTCCTAACTGATAGACCACTGAGCTTA
>NC_031496.1:31379544-31380338 GCF_000237925.1 Schistosoma mansoni
ATTACTAAATGCCAGCGCTTACCCCGAGATTTGAAGGTTCTAGGTTCAGTCCCTAGTGGGGTCTTGGATGTGTACTGTTGTGGAGCCCCATGCTAGGAAGAAACAGTTGTCCAATGCTTTCTGGTTTTCAATGGTTGTCTGAGATTTTTCCGTGATGTAAACTATGAAATAATGATAATAGTTTATAGATTATCATTGATATTAGGTGGTTAAAGAGACAATCACTAGGACCCCTTGCTTGACCCGAGTTCCATGTTGGTTGGCAGTCTTTAAGTAATTGATGCCCCCGGTTGTATTCAAATTCATCTTACTCAGTATCAGAGACTGAGCTACAATTGAAGACTTACATTACTGGCAAGTACCAACTAGCATGAAACTTAAGGTTTAAGTGCTTCGTATCAATGTTTATCGGTTATCTAATATCAAACAAAAGGCGGGGTGATTTCTCTAGCCACTTAGTCTACTGGTCACACTGCCGATTGATTGATATAATACTACCATAATAATAAAAACTAGAAAAGGTTAAGGTCAACCGGAGGTGGAAATAAAGCTGACAAAACAACCAAGAATCTTTTGTTTTTACTCGTCACTTCCTCGACTAGCTATTACTATGATGTGACAACCTTTTCTAACTATAGTGATGATCTTAGTGAGCTGTACTGTCTGGGATACTTGTTTCTCAAGACCTCACGGTACCGTACCAGGCAGACCAGGTAAAGGGTAGTAAAATTAATAACACTACATTTCAATTTTAGTGACGAAGTTATATATATATATATATATATATATATATA
>NC_031496.1:31380538-31420598 GCF_000237925.1 Schistosoma mansoni
TGCTGAGGAGTCCCATAATAGGACGAAACGGCCGTCCAGTGTTTCCAGGTTTTCCATGGTGGTCTAGCTTCAATTGACTCACGCTTTCAACTATGATAAATACTAAATCTCCACAAAACCCCTTCTATAATCATACAATAGGAAATATACACATTACATTGGTCAATAAATAGTCCTCAAAAGTTACCATTCACCATTCTCTTCGGGATATAACAATTATAAGCTCTAGTATCTTTATCAGAAATGAAGTTTTGTGGAGATTGTAGTAATTTAATAGTTGAATTCATGATTCGATTGAAGCTAGACCACCATGGAAAACATGGAAGCACTGGAAGATCGTTTCGTCCTATTATGGGACTCCTCAGCAGTGAGCACCTACGATCCCGCTCAGGTGATTCGAACCCACGTTTTCCATGATGGTCTAGCTTTAATCGAATCATGAATTCAACAATTAAATTACTAGTATCTTTATTAAAGAAATTAGTAGTGGGATAGTGACTCATCAATAATGCTATATATGGGGGACCAGGGCATATCAAGTTGTGCTTATCACTAAGCTTGAAGATCGCTGATACAATTTCATGTGTGATCGTTGGTGACCATTGCTAAAAAGACTTTTACGGAGATGAAAGCCCTACTCCTATTGTTTTATGGTGCTTTTTGCTAAAGCTAATCTTAAAACTTTGGTAAATCCCCGTAAAATAATTTACATAATTACAAAAATCACATATAAAACGTTTTTATTTTTTTTAATATCACAGACTTGTTAGTGTGTGCCGGATCAGATCGACGTTTATCCATTTTAGACTTAAACTATGGAAAGGTTATTCAAGAAATTCAATCTGCTCATAATAAGTGTATTACAGGAATTGCATTAAATCAGGTAAACATCATATATTCATTCAATAAACAATACTCCGCTTAGACTTTTACTAAATATTCTGTATCAAACTTTTTTCTTTGAGATCTGTCACTTGTGGAAAATGATCAGATCAGAAAGCATAGAATTTTCCATATTACCGAAACTAAGGTTCGGTATACCTATCTATTCTCAGGCTGTATTTGTTACCTTTACGAGGGTGGTCAGGTTTTCCTAACGTGATGAACCAACCAAATTGTTTTGGTTGGAACACTTTACCTTTTGATATATTAACCATATCACGAGAATCCACAGTTTAATGATGAAATTAAAAGCAAATTGTTCAAGTTCGAGAGGGACGTCGAGCTTCTTGTTGTGCTGGGCTGTAGTGGATTCAGATTGTTTTCCATGGATAAGGACATATTCATCGATCTTGTTTTCCTATAAATGGAAGTGTTTAGGTAAGGTGGTCAACTTGAAAAATACCACCTACTCATAGTCCTATAGTTTTACAAAGACGGCATGATACTTTGAAAATTACAGAACTAAAAAAGTAAACACTACTTGCATATAGGTGGTGCATGATTAGCTTCAAAGAGCTATTCATGAAATTGTGCAGCTACGTTATCAATTGGGTTTCTGATTGAAATCCTCCAAAAATATATTTCCACTGTGTTGTCAACTGGAAGGTATTAACCAACCATACACTTTCAGTAAAACTTAAGTTCATTTTAACACTTTCTTATACTCTTATCAACAACGCTTCCTCACCAACTTCATTCTCTTCCACATATACAATCACTGCTCATAAATAGGGTTTGCGAACTATTATTCCTGATACTTATGAATCACACTTCTAACAAAATACTGGAAACCTCAATGTTTCAGCTCCGAGCCAAATCAGATAACTGGTCGAAATTCAGTATATCTGAAACCCACCATATCCCATTTTTATGTGGCTAATTGACTCTATTTATATCACTGCCGACCCTATTATTCTTTGCTAATTTTTTTATTTCTCATAAACTAAATCTGTATAAATCTCATATTTAGGGATCGTTATATTCAAGCTTTAATGACTCAATACAAAATACTATAACACTTGGTACAGGATATACAGTATATGCAACAGTAGCACCAAAAGATTGTATACAAATATGGGACCTTAGAGAAAGTCGATATCCTGTATTGAAATTGGCAAAATTTTCATCTGAAATATATTCAAGTGGATCAAGTAGAAATGCTCTTATTCCACCTGTAACAGCAGTATTTAGTCCATGTGGAACAAAATTGTTAGTAGGAGGTACAATAGATGTTAATCAATCATCACCTGTTATATATGATGTACGAAAAGCTTGTTCACATCCCCTAGCCATATTAAACCATGAAATACGAACGAATAATAGCCCAGCTACTGTAGTGGATTGGCATCCGTCAAAGCCTGAGGTAAGAGTTTATAATTAATAATCATATTGAAATCTTCGTGTATTTTTATTTAAAAACATTGATAAACACTGAAATTTCTAAATCTTAACACTTTACGATATTTTTGTTTGTGTTTTGTTTCCTGAGCTAACATAGCTTAGAAGCTTGTACTGATGATGTCGTTCAGAAGGACGATGAAAGCTCCACGACCAAACCATCCAGCTCAGAGAACAAACCAACATCAAAACTAACATAGCTTAATTGTTAGGCTTGAGAGTCTACTTCATGTAGAAGTGAGCTTTCCAGTTATTCCATTAGTATTACATCAGTTTGTTCTGATGGGCTTGTTTGTAGTCACCTGTCTTCGTATATTTTGTTGTCACCATCCATTTTGGCATTTACGTTGATTTTCTTTGTCAGTTAACGTCCACACTAGTGGCTTAGTGGTTAGAATGTTAAATTTTTAACCATTTATTTGCAGGTTCGAACCCCGCTTCACCTAATTCGATCTAAACAACCTATTAGTAATATTATTTCTCACATTTAGAATGTAACTCGAAACCAACTTAACGAATTTTCACTCGTATTTGAGTTATCTTCTTCGTTGCGATTGACTGATGAGCTTATAGCCTCGCTCTATGTCAGCGTGCTTGATAATTTAGCTCAACACCATGCTTCGAGAAATTCCCTGATATGATCAATCAGTCATGAGGCCTGAAGTCAACCCACAAAGACAGTCTACATATATACCGAAATGGGTGGTGACAACAAAATATACGAAGACAGGTGACTACAAACAAGCCCATCAGAACAAACTGGATGTAATACTAATGAAATAACTGGAGAGCTCACTTCTCTATGAAGTAAACTCTGAAGATACTGAGAATGACGACTTAACAATCAAACCATGTAGTGCTTCCAAGTTTTCAATGGTGCTCTAACATTGATCGATTCATGATCTCAATCAAAACTTAACGATCTCCACAACCCTATACTGTCAAACCATGTAGTCCAGTGAACATAAAACCACCATAAGCACCCACCCCTCCATCGCTTCATTTTCCAACAATACTTATTAGTACATTTGTCTGATGATAACAACTACTTACTGTATATTTTGAAAATTATTACGAATCACTTCTATGAAGACTATTTTACATCATGAGTTAAAGGAAACAATCATCTGAGCTTACAGTACTATGAAAACTTAAGTTGTCTATTAGGAAAAAGCATGTTTTGAATTCCGATTTAATTTACTCCTATAATACGGTTCTTAGAACAGTGAGATTAACTCAATACAGAAAACCACATACTTACAAAACCGTCTCCTCACACAATTACATTGAAATACTGATTACTACTAAGTTCTTAAGTTCCTCACCTGTTTGAAGGTATCGTTAGTTGGAGCACTACGAAGAAGAAAAACAGGCTTAGAAAAACAAATGTATTATCATAATTTAGCATAAATTGTGGTCTTTTCTTTTTTGTCCATAGGTATCTACTGGATCTCATGATGGTATACTCTCAATCTACGGAATTCATAGAACACAAACCAAATATACCACATAATTCACGAACTCTTATTACCAATGTTTTATAAAAGTGTTAAATAAATACCTTTTCAGATCGAAATATATGTATATATGTATCATATTCATTGTCGAATGCATAAAAATTGACTTGATCTTATATTGATTTTAGGTAATCATCAACATTCGATAACCATAGTTCAGCACACAAATGATAGTACTCTTTGTATGTTGACTAGTTCTTATGTGCTACATAGTTGTGTTGTACACTTTCACAGCATGTACGCTCTTGTAGATGAATATCGAAAAATATATTATTTCCTGAATATTTTATTAGCAAAGATGGATAGTGGCTAGCAGTAGAATCCAGGACACCCGTTTCGTCCTATCTGAGACTCGTCATCTGGATGTACCTGCATCACAGAATTGATGTTTACTCCAAACCCAGTACCGTTAGCTTCAAACGCTATCGTCTTATCCACCTAGCCACTAGCTTGTGTAATGGGGTGAACTTTTAATTCATTTTTGTATTAGTTGTTTAAATATTCCCATGGACGTTTAGGACTGTAACTGATCAATCTCAAATTGGTATATGTGCATCCTGTGCGGATCGCTTCGATATTGCCTGAAGTCACAAGCATTATAAGCAAAGTCAGTTAGTCACAACGTAGAACTTCGTACGTACGTACATCAGTTCGAGTTGCAATACCACATTAGCACAGAGATGCAGTTGTCGATTCAAATCCCATAGTAGTAGAAGTAGTAAGAGTATAAGCATTATGTGAAAGATTAGGGTTTGAAGATGTTATTGAAGGAATATAATCCAATGAAATAAATCTGGAATGAGAAAAAGGATACGGACATGAAGAATTCAGAAGATTATAATTTGGTAGAACACAAAGAGTGGATGCACCTTCGCCATTCCAAACGATCTTGAGGCATGTCATTTAAGGTCTCTAACCATCGATTGCTATCATCTCGCGAATCCCAACCAGGTAGTCTATACCTACCAGCATGGCTCAGTCCACTTGTCAGTGCAACGTTTTGGTCTGACCGCCGCTAGCTTTCTTCCAACCTACTCCTACACCATGAAATATTGCACGTCGTGGCAGTCGGTGGTTGGGCATACGTAACACATGTCCCAGCCATCTCAACTGATGAAGCTTCACTACTCCATCAGTCGATTTGCCATCTTTACCTAGTACCCGTTTCCGAAGACACCTATGATTGAATACTAGTAGCCTACGAATATCCTCTACTCTTACCGGCCATGTTTCACTGCCATTAAGTAGAACGGAACGAACTGCTGCACAGTAAACCCGTCCCTTGGTTGCTAGACGGATATCTCGCCTGCGCCATAAATGACGCAACTTGGCGAAAGCTAGACGAGCCTTCTGTATCCGTGCTGAAATTTCGTCACACACCGGACCACAAGGGCTGATGAGACTTCCAAGATAAGTGAAGCGGTTAACACGCTCAACTACTTCACTCCCTATCATTAGTTCAGGTGTCGATGCAACCCAATCCTGAAATAACATTTTGCACTTCGAGGGGGAGAATCGCATTCCGAACATGCCTGCATAGTTGCTTATAGTGGTCAGAAGAAGCAGATATGTAGTTGGTATTCATCACTGAATGATTTCAATTGAAAAGTATTATATTATTACAAGATAGCTATTCAGAACTATTCAGTTTTGTTAGTGGTACCATCAAGTAAGATCAATCAGTAACGTATACTGTGAGTTAAAACAGTCTCTATAAAATCCACTCCAATTAAACAAAAAAATATGTCATTATGCATTGATAATTATTTACATTCATACACACTGTTAGAAGTAATCACAATAATAATTACACAGTGATGTCAAGTAATTCAATTCACTAGAATAATGACACAAATGATACACGATACAAATAATGGCTTCTTCTTTTCTCCTGTTCATTGAATGGAAAGTCAGTAACTGAGTTAACCAACTTTAGATTTTTTTCGTCCAAATGAAAATAATGGGTTTTGTGATTTACGCTGAAATGGGAAGTATAACAATTAGATGATACAAAGTGTACTTCTATATGGATGGATTGTTTACAATAATAAGAACGGTACTTTTTGTCTGTTTTTTTTTCAGAAAGGGTTTTGTGGAGATTTAGTATTTTTTGATAGTTGAAAGCGTGAATCAATTGAAGCTAGACCACCAGGGAAAACTTGGAAGCACTGGACAGTCGTTTCGTCCCATTGTTTTTTTCCACTATATATACACTATAATCTAAACAAACGGTATATATTTTTTTCATATTTACCAGTTTACCAGTTATTTACCACAGCTAATTTGAGATTTTGGTACCATTGTCATTTATCATTCAAATGGCTTAATCACCAAGCTTTCATTCTCCTTGTAAATCACATCATTAACAATGAATTCAATAGAATATGAGCTATTACCAGTAGAGGTGGTCAGTGTATGACATGGTGTCGTGGTATGAAAGAAAGCTGCAAAGGGCTAGCTTCTGTGGGTCTTTCACGACTACCTGGCTGGGGTCTGAGAGATGGTGTTACACAGTGGCTAGAGACGTTATCAGATATGGCTCAGAATAGAAGCCAGTGGCGATCCTGTTGTAACCTTCTTTTACTTTCTTCATAAAGAATGGTTGTAACTTCCTTAACGGAAAGAGTCTTCTGGTTGTACATTTAGTTCCCCCCATCATTACTCTTCTCTTTTTTCTCACCCTATTTCTTTTCTCTTACATATGCCCCCAAATGCCCTGGTACGGCCGAGAGTGGGGAGAGTCCGCTCTACCTCTCCAAATGCTCTCACATGGCCACAAGTATATAGCCTCTGCCATGGAAGTCCTACTCACTGCCTTCTCGTGGCACCGGTGTTGTTTACGAAATTGAGAGGACGAAAAGCGAATGTCCGGCGCTTTAACCGGGTTGGTGGACACGGAAAATCCACCTAGGGGAGTTGGAAAACCCTGATTCCAAACCAATGGTGCACATGGGCTCCACTATCCTGAAGGAACAAAAGGCGTATGAATCAATCGTTGGTCACCGGCTAACATGGGACTGAATCTCCTCACGATGCTCCACTGCCTTGTGGATCAGACCTTTAGGTCGAAGGCTTGGGGTGTGGCCCCCTAAGAAAGCCGCCTGCTTCAGTTTGGGCACCTGGGCAGTATCACAGCCCTCACACAAATCAAATGAGATTTGTGCGGTGCATATATATATCTGGTGCTTCTTGTACCAATATCTATGTGTTTAAATAAATGAATAAATAAATTTTCCTAAGTTATACTAAACACTAAGAAACAGGTATATCAAAAGTGTGTTTATCCCAGGTGAAATATCAATTCATTAACTGACTGACAACTTTGACAAACATTTTTATTCTTTAGGTTTTAGTATCATTTTGTTAGTATGTATGTAGTTTTGTGTACTCTGCTAAGATTGCTGTCAATGAACTCCTACTATCCCTTACTCTTCTCTTCTACCTTCAGTACATAAGTAACTTATTCTAATGCTAACTTTCATGTTCAATGTTATTTCTGGAATTCACGTGTATGATCATTATCAGAACATAATATATTCTATAACCATAAGCAATGTTACGAATTGCCAGAATAGCCTTTCATATCAAAAAAAGGACGTAACAACAACTGGATAAACGAACGTTGATTATATTATGAACTAAACTAACTCACTTTTCTAGCTTGTTTATGTTTAATTTGTAAACGCTTTTTAAGATCGACATATGAAGTGTTAGATTTATCATCTGTGTGTAAATTTCTTCTTTTCCATCTTTCCGTAGCTTTTCGACTATGACAACTACCTGGCATAAGAGCTTTTAAGGATGGAGGAACTAAAAAATAGTAATGATAAAATGATGTATTCAATGGAATATCTCATGCAAAGAAAAAACAAATTACAATGAACCATACACAAGCGGAAAAACAAGTAGAGCAACGACTGCTAACATGATAGTTTAGGTTAAACGAAAAGATTACTGTGACTACTGATAACGAACTAAATAATACAAGGTCAAGTGTAAACTAATCGAAGGCAACTAAGAGAGAAGTCCTAACTACTGTTGAAACAGGACAGCAAATCCGATGTGTTGGTGAAGATTAGACATGATTGGTTACTAAGAAATCAACAAATAACTATGTTAAACATATGAGACTATGTTATACCGTAAATTCCTTTCACTGTTGATTTCTACTCAGTTTTCACTGTCTATTGACTGTTTGTAATCTGTCTTAATAAACTATCGTCTTATGCAATCTGGTTTTCAATCATTGGTTGGACTTTGAGTATTTGTACACACATGATCTAGATGGCTAGATGCCCAGTTTCATATCTACTGTACTGTCTAACGATCAAGTCCTATTGATCCTGCTGGGTCGTACTATTTCGTATCGAAAACCTAGTGGTCCAATAGTAGGATTGCATTTAGTAATGAGTATCAAAAAATCCTATTTTCTCCGCTATATCAAAATCGAGGAAAGTGTAGAGATATAGAAGGTTCGTAAAAAGTCATATGTATATTTACTGATGGTATCTACGTCAGAAAACAAAATTGATTGGATCAATTTCGATTCGAACTACTAAAGAGGACAGTCATCTAACTACTTTATATATACTTCATCCTTTATACATGTATCTATTTTCCAAGCATATATTAATACAGGAACTATGACTTAAACATCAATTAAGATTCAAATTCACTAGATCAATCTTAATAAAGTATGACATGACATGCATATATGTGGAAATACTGTCACTAACAGGAAGTTATAGTGTCGTATACTGAAATAGTTTATTAACCACCATATAGTGTTGTAGCTCACCAAGTATAAAGGTATACTTTGGGTGTAAGGTTCACTGATGCTAACTAACTGCACAAAATGAAGATAGAGTTTGAACCGATACCCTTGTTATTGAAGATCAAGTGTTAGTTTCTTATTATTTAACCGCATAGCTCAGTAAAAATGAGTTAACACCACAAAGCATTGAGTACGCGTGAAACCGATCTAAAAACTGTATATGTCACTAACAAAACACTAGTGTAACCGAGTACAAGTTTGTGTATTTAGCTCTAAGCCACACTTTGTGTGTAAGAACTAGTAAAACTACTACTACTACTACTACTCAAATAACCGAGTTGAAGTGCCTGAAGTAGAATTCGGATCAGATGACTAGTAATTGAAATGTGAATGCTGTGACTGCCAATATATGATGTCAATGCAATACTTAAATTTTACTAGTACACAACGTGAAATCCACTTGGCAATAGGTATGTGGAATAATATATTTTTAGTTTGAATAATCATACTACATAGGTTCGTTTAGTAATAATAAAGAAAATGTGTCAATCAGGTGAATGCATTTGATGGTGTCGTTCTATCGAGTTCAGTGGTTTTATCTGAAAGCTTATATTATTGTTGTAAGCAACTACATTCTTTATAAAATCCTAGGAGCAGAATAAATTTTATTGGTAGCGTCAATCTTTACCAACTGTAAACACCTGTTGTCTCTCTATACGAATTGTTATACGATAGCCACATCCATCACAGATCATTAGATCAGACGGATTAAATCAGTATTATTGTTGTTCAGTGTAATTATCTACAATCAGTGATAAAACTGGAGAACTTGTATGCACCAGCAAAAAATTGAATTATATCCTTAATAGCCTTCAAATAAACCATGGCCTAGTATTCATATTAGTTTTGCCGGACTGTTTTATGGCACTGTTTTAAGCACATGTAAATGATCACTTGAAATGACTGAGGATACTTCCTATGAATTGTTTCATTTCATGTGCTAGACTATCTTAACTAAAACAGTTATTTTTTTAGCTTCAATAACACAATCGCTTTGCTCTCTAATAGTGACACACAGTTCATTCCCTCGTTTCTCATAGTATTTCCTCATACTATTTGGTATGGACCACATTCGTGATCCTTAATATTGCTCCCGTTTGAATGACCTGGATTATATAAAACGAGCCAGCAGCCAAAGGATCAAAGCTCTCAAATTTAAATCATTAACTTGAACTTCTTAAACACGACATTCCACCTAGTTTAGTTCGGTAGATCGAATAACCCAGTATATTATTACCCACATACTACTATATTTTGGCCCTTACCTAGATAATCTGGTACATCTTTGAGATGTGGTTGAGCAACATGTTTGAGTGGTTTGTCATGACGAAGCGCTTCTAAATCGGGTATATGATCTTGAAAGTAACCTTTCAAACGTTCAGAATTGAGTAGTTCAATCTTGATTTCTTTCAAACGTGCTTCTCTTACAACTTTACGAGTTATATGGCGCATCACATCCTACAATAAATAAAAAAAAACGAATACAATGTATTACATTCTTTCTCTAGACTTATAATTTCCAAAAAAATGTACGTTGATTCTACAATGACATGAAACTTACAGCTGCTCTATATCTGAAACCATCCACTTCAGAAAGACGGAACTGATAAGGTCGGAAGATAGACGAAGCAAAATCTTCTGTAATTCAGGAGAGAAGAATATTTAAGCAATGAAGTATGATATGTAATGTCGTAAAAACGGTCAAAAAAATGGTTATGCTGATAGGTTATTGATAATAAATCTATATCATGTTGTTTAATCTATAGAGCTGATAAAAATCTGCTGATCACATGAAATGTGAGCATCAGGATAAGTGATTTAATATTGCGAAAAATTTTGTTCCGATGTTAAGTGGTTGGAGTCGATAGGGAGGAAACTGTGAATCTAGGTTTAGTGTTAGTTATTAGCAGACAGTATCTACAATCTTATGGAAACAGATGTGAATCAGTACAGCTCAGAGTTACAGTCGGGAACGAAACGCAATAACCAATCGGCGTATAGTACGTAATGTTACTTTTGTAAATAATCCTTCGTGTTGATTGAGTTTCATCGATCAGATTCCATGTACTCACTAATATAAATGATCTGAAATCACAGCGTATATCATTTTCTTGCTCAGTAATTATGTGATGGAAGGTTGTAGACAGTTGGGTATTACTACAAAGCTAGTCATTTTAAAACAGAACAGTAGCCAAACTTATCGGTCTATTCAAAATAAAAACAACTCTGAAAATCAGTACCACAATTGTCAACCAGAATAATAATGACCTTACAAAACTGAAACATAATTTATGAGAAATACTACTTAAAGATATTTCAGTCCCTTTAAGTATAACCAATCCCCTTTGCTAATTAACCATGTGGATTAGTTAAGTCAATTGGTAAATGGTAATATTATCGAATGAATTTTTTATTCATTTCCATTGTGACAACAAAACTGAATAGAAAGTAACACACTTTTCTCACTGGCTACACCTGATTTTGCTGCAGCAGCTGCACCAGCCGGATTCAGTAATGCTTCAACATCAGCTAAACGACTTTCTTCTAATTTACTGACAAATGAAAGAGCAGTTCCCATTTGATCAGCTCGAGCTGTCCGTCCGACGCGATGTACATAAAGGATAGGTGTTGGTGGAAAGTCAAAATTGATTACATTACTGACCAATTGAAAATCGATTCCTCTAGATACACCATATTCAACATCACGACATCGTGGCCTAGTAAAAAAAAGGAACATTTTATACCACATCACGTATAGAAATAGGAGGAAACTACATAAGATTTGGAAATGAAAAATGCATTCAAAACGAGTAAATTTGAAATGAATATTATATCTCAGTGAAAAGAGTAATGTAACAAGAAAGCGTATAGCTTTGAAATGAATTCGTCGTGAGACTAGATTGGTGGAACCAAACCATATCGTAAGTGAAATATCGTCCACGTCATTGAATAGTAATCCCATTATATCGGGAAAAGCAGTGTAAAAAGATAAAAAGGACTATGCTCTCGGTAACAACTTACAGTAAATGAAAAGTGTAGTCTCCTTTTTCGAATTGGTTAAATGACGATTATTATGAGTGTAGGCAATAAAACACGACACATATAGACACTAGTTGACCCTAGTAGTACTTACTTACACCTGTTACCCCTCGTTGAGGAGCATAGTCCGCCCACCAGCACTCTTTATCCAACCCTATCCTGGACAGTCCTTTCTAGTTGCTATCTATTCTTTTCATATCTGTTTCTGATTCCTGACCCAATGTGTTCTTTGGTCTTCCTCTTCTCCGTTTACCTTCAGGACTCCAAGTTAGGGTTTATTTCGTGATTCAGTTTGGTGATCCAATCCACATCTATCATATTTTCCTAAATTTCTCTTCAGATGGAAACTGGTTTGCTCTCTCTCACAGTAGGGTGTTGCTGACATTGAGTATCTTGTTTACACAATTGTTTATAAATAATTTTGCTTTTTTGATGATGGTTGCAGTCGTTCTATAAGTTTCAGCTCACTCTCTGCACTAGACCTAAAGGTTATTTGTTTCTGTCAGAGAGATTGGAAAATATCACTCTCTACACCCGACTTGACCTTAGCGATATGTGTACTTAAAGACATCGGTCTGCATGATCGCAACATCGAAACCTGAATTTAATATTTTTAATTTACTCTGGCTCTTTTCCTTTTTCTTCCTTCGAATTTCTGCGCGCGGAAACTAACCAAATGATGTGTAAAGGAGCCCCAATTGCAATTGTATCGATGGTATTAAAAATTAAAAATGGTAAACAAAGCTCAAAAAGAATAAATTAAATACGGAAACGAAAATGCAAAGTAATAGTGAAACTCAAGATCTAGAGAAAGACAAAGAAGGAATGTAGATTCTAAGCCATATCACTCAAGGTTCACAAACGCTCACCATAGTTAGTGTGAACCCCAAAACCCCAGACTTAAACAATGGTCATTGACCTCAACAACTGAACCCATGCATTCATTTGCTCGACCCCAGCTTAAGTCCAACCTACTCATATGGTCGACATTATTGTATATTGAGGTATACAGCAAGTGACCATATATAGAAGATATCTCACTGTAATCTTTACTTAGCACTCCACGCTTAAATTTCGAAGTTGTCTTTGTAGTAAAAAAGGAAAATTAAAAATAGTTTTTAATAAGTAAATATAACCAAGACTTACTTTTTTAACGACTTTTTACCACCTTCATTATTGGAGGTACTATGATCTGCTTGCGACTCATCTGTCGCCAATAAATAATCGTACAGTCCTCTGTTGAACTGATCGATAACATGAGAACGTGACTTGACTGGTAGCTCTGAATTTAACAATGCTGCTCTAATTCCAAACTCTTCCAAAAATAAACGGAGCCTGAAAAAAAAGATGCTTGTAATGCATAACCTGTATACAATTAATGAACTGGGATTCATTATGATTTTGAATTTAAAAAAATAATTTGCTGGAATTGTTCATTCTATGATAGATACATAGTTACTGACCGTTTAGATTCCAGAACTAAGCACTCAATATCACAGATGACCATGAAATACTGAACTTATATGATTTCCTGAGTGGACTTTACACTTGAACCCAGGACCTTCGGTTTCGCATTCGAACGCTCAACCTCTAGGTCACTGAGCTAGCATCCAGCGGTATTATTATATAACTTCAACTAATTCACGATGTCGCTCGACCATCTATTGTCATCGGTGGTAACTGCCTCATACCCGACACGGTTGAATTCCACTGATCGCGGATTCTCACTAGAACTCTGAGAATTCCTTCTCTAAGCTAATTACTAGTGAGCAGTCATTCGAATTCCGCGTGTGGGATCATGGATGGGCACTGCTGAGAAGTCCTAATACTAGGATGAAACGGCCTTCCAGTGCTTCCAGGTGTTCAATGGTAATCTAACATTGATCGGTTCATAATTTCAATGGAATTCAGCAATCTATACAACACCAAACTGAAAGTCATATTTTATTTACACTACCACACATCATAAAGCTTTTATCCCCAACTGGTTTATCTCTGTTTCTATTATCCCCCTTATTACAGTTTACCTAAATTTCAACATATTATCTTGTCATACTGAGCCTTCCTTCCCTAACCATGATTTTCCTATCTACATGATGAATATTCAAGCCCATAACGACAAAACTATTATTAGTTTCCCTTTTAAAAAAATAACATTTTAATCCATTTGTTTATTTTACGTCACTGCTGTCATGTTTAACAGAGTTTGATTATCACTACTATAATAATAATAATTTTTAAAAAATGAGTATATATTTGCGATCCTACAGTTTTGAAAATGCATTCGCCAAAAAGAGAACTCTTCGCCGAACCAATCTTTTTTATTTTGTATATAACTCTGTATATACTTAGGGTAGTCATCAAAGGTAAACATGTTTGTTTATTGTGACTTAAAAGTTATTATCTATTGTCTAATCATTTGACTCTTACAAAATTCAATTTAACTTAGTGGAATCCGGTAACTGATTGCAGGTCCGTATATTCAGCTTTCGGTTACATGTCCTGTGTGAAGGCTATTATTATTACCATCCTTCCCGAACTACAATAAATGGAGTGGGAAATGAACTTGATTCCCAACCTTTATATCAAAGATTTAAGCCCATGTGGTCTACTTTTGTACAGAAAATCGAAAAGTATCATCAGTAACGTAAAAAAGTTGGTCTACTGATGCATAAGGTCACTAAGCTTATAATTCCGCATTTTATGTTAATAATTGTAGCAATACGTATGCCAAAAGAGACTGATTAATTTCAGTTCTAAACATCAATGGAAAGATCTAAACAACCAGTACAAATGAAATAGTAGTAATACAACATACGTTTTACAACGTTAACATTTTAAAACTCGTAACTCTTGCTTTTTTCCACTTATACATTTTCTGGATCCTGTTTTGCTATGCTGACTAAGACACGCGTTCTTTTTCAACGAATATTAACCGCTTATTCTATAAAAAAGTTAGTTTTACATTATAAACTATAATACCAGCTTTTCTTACACCAATACTTATTGACTGGTTGTATTCATATTTAAAGAGAAGCATCCTATTATTTGAATAGCAACTGTTTCTGAATACTATTAAGAACTAGCATAAAAAGGTAGAGGAACAACTTTATCTGTATATGATGTACAAAGCTTCTGGGAAAAACAGTTTATTTATTTATTTATTTAAACACATAAATATTGGTACAAGGAAGCACCAGATATATATGTGCCATACAAATCTCATTCGATTTGCTTGAGGGCTGTGATACTGTCCAGGTGCCCAAACTGAAGCAGGTGGTTTTCTTAGGGGGCCACACCCGGAGCCTTTGACCTGAAGGTCTGATCCACAAGGCAGTGGAGCATCGTAAGGAGATGCAGTCCCATGGTAGCTGGTGATCAACGATTGATTCGTACGCCATTTGTTCCCTCAGGATACTGGAGCCAGCCCATGTGCACCATTGGTTTGGAGTCAGGGTTTTCCAACTCCCCTAGGTGGACTCGCCTTGTCCACCAACCCGGTTAAAGCGCCGGACATTCGCTTTTCGTCCTCTCACTTTCGTAAACAACACCCCCGCCACGAGAAGGCAGTGAGTAGGACTTCCCTGGTAGAGGCTATATATTCGCTGGCCATGTGAGAGCATTTTGAGAGGTAGAGCGGACTCTCCTCACTCTCGGCCGTACCAGGGCATTTGGGGGCGGGAAAAACAGTAAATGAATAGTACATTATTATTCATCGTTTCAGTCAGTCAGTCAGCTACAATGTAGGACCATGCACATTTATGCATCGGTCCAAGTTGCCATATCTCGTTAGCACAACAAGATTAAGACCGGATTCATAGAAATAGTTTATTTAGTAGTGGTAGCATATAAAAGATAGGTTTTATATAAGGATATAGTATAGGAAGGAAGAAAGTTATGAAGCAATTCTAATCTCAAGGTTTAAGGGAAGATAAAGAGTGTATACACCTACGCCATTGTGATCGATTCTGAGCCATGTCACACAGAGTCTCCAAAGATTGGTTACGATAGTCACGCGGACCCCAACCAGGTAGTCTGCATCTACCAACATGGCTCAGACTAGAAGTTAGTGACTTCAAACACTGATGCCACGTTTTGGTTTGGCCGCCCCTAACTCTCTTCCAACCATCCCCTACACTAATGAGCATAGCGCGTCGTGGTAAACGGTGTTCAGGCATACGTAACACGTGGCCTAACCATCTCAGTCGATGAAGATTCATCACCTCATCAACTGATTTACCATCATTTTCTAATACCCTGGGTCATTCATAGTTTACATTTTAGAATATTTTTAAAATTAATTACTTTACAGTTCGATAGGAAAGTAAAACATAGTTTACGAAATAACTATTTAAAATATCATAATTTAACTAACTTACTTGTAACATCGGTCAACAGAGTTAGTGAAAATTAGTGTTTTTCCACGAACTATCCTCAATTTGAATAAAGCAATTAAAATGGCATATTTGTCGTTATCTTCAGCACTTATAAAGAAGGGGAACATATTAACGTGAATTTATACAAATTCAGAGTATGAAAAGTTAATAAATAGTTTGAAACAAATAAAAAGTACTCGGCTTCGATTGATACTTTTGTATATGGTATGTTTATGTGCACCAAATTGGTTATGTTATATCCTAGCGAATACTTAGGTTTGAGTAACTTCCGGGACCTATGAATGGACGATTATTCTATGTATATTCTTATTGTTTAATTATTGAGTAACTAGATTGTGTATATTTATATTCATCTTATTATAAGCTTCATTTTGACCTATTGATTAGTATTATACGATTTACTGTTCCTAAATTATATTCAGTTTATTGATTATTGTCCCCCACGTTCACAGCCACATTTGGATTGATTTTGTACAGATATTATTTTCCATTTTATGCTGTGATGTGGTCTGTCTGTCTGGTATATAAACAGAATAAGCTTGAAATAAATGATTCGCATGATAGAAGCTGTCATTGGTGTTCTGGACTCAAGTGGAAGGGCTAGGCGGATAAAGGACCAATAAGGACGCTAGATTACTCATACTGATCGATCGTCATTGACTGTCACAGTGTTAAGGTAGGAAAAGTATTTCCATTGGTGAATAATTCACGTGATAAAAGCCGGACATAAAATCAATAACGAATTGTCATACGTCTTTTGTTTATTTTGATAAGTCATAACAGGTTAGATGCCGATAAAATTGGTGTCTATTGTTATTACTTTGTACAGAAAAACATAATTACTTTTCATGGTGTACAACACGAAATGGGATTGATGTATATCACCCTATTTCTCTAGGAAGAAATGTGAATAAGCACGTGAATAAATATCTCTCCAAACAAAACATATCAGGTTATACCCATACATCACACGGATTTACTTTATTGCTAGTAATGTGTGGTGTTTATTATCTACATATAAGTTAACTACGATTTTATGAAGACAATTTAAGGAAACAGATACTTGAAAAGCAACAATGAACACGTTCAAATGTATATAAAGAAAAAAATAGGAACAGAATCAAACTGACATACCTGATAATATATTGTGTTAGTTGGCTGTCTCCTGGTAAAAAAGCTTCATCGGGTAATTCTACACGAACCCAGTCAGCATTTTTAACTAAATACCGTCTTATAACTTTAGATGTGTCATCCAGAGTAGCAGACATTAAAATGGCCTGTAAAAAAGAAAGAAAATATGTTACAATTCACTCCGGAAATATATCCCATGTAAGAAACTACTTATTTGTTTACGCCTACACTTACGAATTCACTATCATACGGAAACACATGGCTACACTTAAAGTAAGTACAATCATTAAGTTTTTGTTTACCTAATTGATTCACGCTTAGAACTTCACAAATTTTCTGAGAAACTGAAAATATGAATTACCCAAACGACTTCACAAAACAAAACTACATAGTTCTTTAGATTATAATATTGCAAAATAAACTGGCCGTAAGAGAGATTACCAGGACGCTAGAGATAAAAATCCTAAACCACAGGACGTCATTTGTGTAGTTAGTGTAGTGCGTCATTTCATGTCAACCACCTTTCTCCCTTGTTCCATTCGAGCAGTGGGGTTAGGCAGGGTTGCCCGATCTCACCATTCCTCTTCAACTTTGTCATCGACGACACCCTGGAAACAGCTCTGATGGATGTAAGTAATGGCGGTGTGGATCTGCTGCCTGGAGAAAGACTTCTAGACCTTGAGTATGCGGATGATATTGTTTTACTGTGCGATAATGCCCAAGGCATGCAATCCGCACTTAATCAGTTGGCAATCAGTGTCCACAGGTACGGCATGTGCTTTGCACCCTCCAAGTGCAAAGTACTCCTACAAGACTGGCAGGATTCTAATCCTGTACTCACCCTGGATGGTGAGCAGATTGAAGTAGTTGAGAAGTTCGTGTATCTAGGTAGCTGCATAAGTGCTGGTGGTGGCGTGAGTGATGAGATTGATGCACGTATAATGAAAACCAGAGCGGCTTATGCCAATCTGGGCCATCTTTGGCGCCTTCGTGATGTTAGTCTGGCTGTAAAAGGTCGGATCTACAACGCGTCGGTGAGAGCAGTTTTGCTCTATGCTTGTGAAACCTGGCCTCTCCGAGTTGAGGATGTTAGACGACTCTCTGTGTTCGATCATCGTTGTCTCCGAAGGATTGCTGACATCCAGTGGCAACACCATGTTAGTAATGCAGAGGTTCGGCATCGTGTGTTTGGGCGCAGAGACGATAATTCAATTGGTGTCACCATCTTGAAACACCGACTTCGGTGGCTTGGACATGTCCTACGAATGTCGTCCCAGAGACTTCCACGTCGTGCATTATTTGCCGACTCTGGGACTGGTTGGAGAAAGCGGAGGGGAGGTCAGTGTATGACATGGTGTCGTGGTATGAAAGAAAGCTGCAAAGGGCTAGCTTCTGTTGGTCCTTCACCAATCCCTGGCTGGGGTCCGAGAGATGGTGCAACACAGTGGCTAGAGACGTTATCAGATATGGCTCAGAATAGAAGCCAGTGGCGATCCTGCTGTAACCTTCTTTCACTTTCTTTATAAAGAGTGGTTCTAACTTTCTTAACTGAAAGAGTCTTCTGGTTGTACATTTCAGTCCCCCTTATCTTTTCATCCCTTCTCTTCCTACTTTCATTATTTTCTGTGGCGCATATGTATCTGGTGCCCTTTTGTACCAATATGTATGTGTTTAAATAAATAAATAAATAAACCACAGGATTTGTATATATTACAAAACCAGATCTATACCGATCATGCAGTGTAGGTGCATAGTGGCACATATCAGTCAGTCTGTCAGCTAAAACGTAGGACTAGACACACATACGAAACAGCCAAGTAATACGAAAATCCCATGACTATTGCCAGACCACATAACGGACTAGATGATCCCTCACTCTAAATCATTTATCCAAGAAATATGATAAGTATAAATACGTTAAGCACTAATAAAAATATCTCAATGTCGTTTCTTTCAGAATTCCTACTGCTAGTAAAACTACTACAATTGAAAAATAACAACGATATTTAAACTAGGCAACCCTTTATCGTAGTCAAGAACGACATGATGGGAACCTTGAGGAATCGATTTTCCTTGTTATTCCTTCTTGGAAAATACCAAATATAAGATGAATGGCTGTATTCGTTCCCATACAGTAAATCTACATAGCTATTGAAGCTTTTATCTTTTTTCCTTGAAGACAACTACTGGCTCTGAGTGGTAAGAAAATTACCAAAGGTGAACGGTGGTTGTAGATCTTAAACGTCAGTCTGAAATCAATCCCAGAAGCCTAAATGCATATATTCAAAACTTTTGAGATTTTTTGGACTCAGTGCAGAATGTTTCAAAAACCAGGAGCCTAGTAGCGAAGAGTACACAAAGTAACCTTACCACTTAAATCCCTAACGGTTCCCTATAGGTTCGCCCCCAAATGCCATGGTTCGGTTGAGAGTGGGGACAGTCAGCTCTCCCTCTTCAAATGCTCTCATATGGCCACAAACATACATTCACTGTCAGGAAAGTCCTACTCACTGTCTTCTCATGGGAGGTATTGTTTGCAAGATTGAAAAGACGAAAAGCGAATGTCCGGCGCCCCAACCGGGTTGGTGGATGTGGAGGATCCACCTAAAGCCCCCAAACGCCCTGGTACGGTCGAGAGTGGGGAGAGTCCGCTCTCCCTCTCAAAATGCTCTCACATGGCCAGCGAATATATAGCCTCTACCAGGGAAGTCCTACTCACTGCCTTCTCGTGGCGAGGGTGTTGTTTACGAAAGTGAGAGGACGAAAAGCGAATGTCCGGCGCTTTAACCGGGTTGGTGGACAAGGCGAGTCCACCTAGGGGAGTTGGAAAACCCTTTATTTATTTATTTATTTAAACACATAAATATTGGTACAAAGAAGCACCAGATATATATGTGCCATACAAATCTCATTCGATTTGCTTGAGGGCTGTGATACTGTCCAGGTGCCCAAACTGAAGCAGGTGGTTTTCTTAGGGGGCCACACCCGGAGCCTTCGACCTAAAGGTCTGATCCACAAGGCAGTGGAGCATCGTAAGGAGATGCAGTCACATGGTAGCCGGTGATCAACGATTGATTCGTACGCCATTTGCTCACTCAGGATACTGGAGCCAGCCCATGTGCACCATTGGTTTGGAATCAGGGTTTTCCAACTCCCCTAGGTGGACTCGCCTTGTCCACCAACCCGGTTAAAGCGCCGGACATTCGCTTTTCGTCCTCTCACTTTCGTAAACAACACCCCCACCACTAGAAGGCAGTGAGTAGGACTTCCCTGTCAGAGGCTATATTACGCATGGTCATGTGAGAGCATTTTGAGAGGGAGAGCGGACTCTCCCCACTCTCGACCGTACCAGGGCATTTGGGGGAACCCTGATCCCAAACCAATGGTGCACATGGGCTCCAGCATCCTGAGGGAACAAATGGCGTACGAATCAATCATTGATCACCGATCGTTGCTGCTACCTTGACGTGGTGGTCGGGCTTGCCTATCGTGATGAAGCAGTCGAGCTATACTGGCTGGAACAACCGTTCCTCGAGGTCCTACCATGCCAAACAGGTCGGTTGAAGAGCGGTGAGACTAAAAGCAGCAAACCCAAGGTCCGAAGGCGAAGTCGTACTGCTGACTGTACAGGGGTGTGACAGCAGTAAGGTGTTTCCTTCAGACAACCAGCATGACAGCGATGCTGCCTTCCCACAAGGAGGGGTGGGGTTAGAAAAGGTCGACCCTAAAAATGCACACCTCGCCTTATCCCACGGATATCTGTCTCCGGCGGTAAGGTTTTTTTTGAAGAACGGAGCTAACACAAAAACTACCCACAAAAAGGTCGTGTGTGACCGACCTCAAGCAGTTGTCCCTTGGGCACTGCGGTCACGCTCTCAGGTCATTAAGACCACTTCTAACCCAATTTCCTTTTCAGGTACCTCTAGAAGAATCCTTCCACGGTGTGGGCGACCGGGAAGTGATAACTGCCCTCATACCTCTAACAACACTCAAGACCACTGTATTCATAATCAATCTCCTTCTTCACTTCCTACTATTCCTTCTACCTTGACTTTCAACACTAAACTTCCTCTTCCGGTTTCCTCCTCAAGTGTCACCATGGCCAACGATTCTAGTGCGCGAAACGCTGTCCCAGGTCTACTAAAACCTCGCTCCAAACTACACATTGGAGCCTTCAACGTACGTACCCTATGCCAAATCGGTCAACAGGCCTCCTTAGCTAAAACTCTAGAATCTCGTACCATTGATGTATGCTGTGTCTCCGAAACACGCATACAGGATCCCAGTGTGGTCATTCACTTGACCTCACCTCGCCAAAATGGACAGCCGACGAAATACACCCTCCGTGTATCTGGCGACCCGTTGGCTAGTTCTCGCGGACTTGCAGGTGTAGGCATAGCACTAAGTACAAGGGCAGAACAGGCACTACTAGAATGGATCCCCGTTAAGTCGCCTGTGTGCTGTCCGGCTAAATGGCTCCGTAAGAACTCGGAAGGATAGGGACACACGTCGTTGCCTTTTCGTCGTTTCTGCCTACGCTCCCACTGACTGCAGCCATGATGAAGTGAAAGATGACTTTTACAGAAAGCTCTCTGAGCTTCTTCAGAAAGCTAAGCGCTCAGACATAGTAGTCGTAGCGGGTGACTTTAATGCCCAGGTAGGCAGCTTAAATCAAACAGAAAGACATTTAGGTGGGTGTTTTAGTATTCCGGCTCAACGAACCGATAATGGTGATCGTCTGTTGCAACTATGCTCAGACAATCGTTTATTTTTAGCAAACACTAATTTTAAACATAAGGAGAGACATCGTCTAACATGGCGACCACCTGCACCAAACCAACGATGGACTCAAATAGACCATATTGTCATCAGTCATCGTTGGAGAGGCTCAATAGAAGATTGTCGCTCGTATTGGAATACTTGTTTAGACTCTGATCACGCTTTAATACGAGCGCGCATTTGTCTGCGCCTCAATGGACGCAGGAAAATTACACTAAGAAGACCCATTAGGATTGAACTGGAGGACGAGAAAGCCAAATGCGAATTCCAGAAACAACTGAGTTCACATCTAGGCAGTTCTGTAAACGAGACTGACCCAGATGCTGCTTGGAAAGATATACGAACAGCTGTGGAAACAGCAGTAACATCTATTAGTCATTTAAACCATAGGGCTCCAAAAAACCAGTGGATTTCCTCTAAGTCTATTTCACTGATGGATTCGCGTAAACTCATCCCATCAGGCTCTGAACACGACGAAGAGCGTAAACAAATTAGATCTAGGTTAACTAAAAGTCTAAGGAACGATCGTGAGCAGTGGTGGGCAACGAAAGCAAAAGAGATGGAAAAGGCAGAGGCTGTAGGCAACACCAGGCAACTATTCAGACTAATAAAAGAGACCGGAATTAAGAAGTCAAGTGTAAGTGAGACAATCTCGGAAAAAGACGGAACCCTTATCTGCTCTCAACCTAAACGTTTAGAACGATGGGCGGAACACTTTAAGGAGCAGTTTAGCTGGCCTTCAGCTACTGCACAACTACCCACTATTCCTAGAAAACCTGAATGGAACATTGAGGTAGCCCCCCCGACCCTACTTGAAGTTCAAAAGGCTATAGGTAATCTGAAACGAGGAAAAGCAGCTGGTCCTGATGGATTGGCTCCAGAGGTCTTTAAATATGGTGGTCCAATTTTAGCGATTAGGTTGACTACTATTCTGGCTAAAATCTGGGAGACGGATGTAATCCCATCCGACTGGTCACAATCACTGATTGTCCCAATATATAAAAAGGGGTCAAAATCATCCTGTGATAACTATAGAGGGATTAGTCTGACTAACATAGCATCTAAAATACTAGCCTCAATAATTATCGGGCGCCTAACTAAGACTCGTGAACTGCAAACACGAGAAAATCAGGCTGGCTTCAGACCTGGTCGTGGCTGTATCGACCACATATTCACCATTCGTCAAGTTTTAGAGCACAGACACGCTTATCGGCGTCCAACAATGATAGTTTTTCTTGACTTAAAAGCAGCATTTGACTCTGTAGACCGAGAGGTTCTGTGGCAGTGTCTGTCATTGAAAGGTGTACCTGAGAAGTACATAAACCTTTTGAAGGCTCTTTACTCGAACACTATTAGTCGAGTAAGAGCTTATGGCGAACTGCCATATGATTTTACAACCTCAAGTGGTGTCCGTCAAGGCTGTCTACTATCCCCGTTTTTGTTTAACTTCATTATAGACCTGTTGCTGCAAATAACACTCTCTTCGACTGAATCTACAGGAATTGATCTCCTACCAGGGGAACCACTAAGCGACTTAGAATACGCAGATGACATAGTCCTGTTTGGTGAAGACGCTGGCAAAATGCAGAGTCTTCTGTTGGAACTCAGTAATAATGCCAGGATGTTTGGGATGCGTTTCTCCCCATCCAAATGTAAATTGTTACTCCAGGACTGGCCTGCGTCAACACCCGAACTAAGGATAGGGAGTGAAGTAGTCGAACGCGTCGACAACTTCACTTATCTTGGAAGTCTGATCAGCTCTGATGGGTTGGTGTCTGACGAAATCTCTGCACGGATTCAAAAAGCTCGTTTGGCTTTTGCCAACTTACGTCACCTATGGCGTAGACGAGATATCCGTCTATCAATTAAGGGACGAGTATACTGCGCAGCAGTTCGTTCTGTTCTACTTTACGGCTGTGAAACATGGCCATTAAGAGTAGAAGATACTCGTAGGTTACTAGTATTTGACCACAGATGCCTTAGAAATATTGCTCGCATCTGCTGGGATAACCGGGTAAGTAATAGTGAGGTTAGACGCAGGGTATTGGGGAACGTTGGTAAATCAGTTGATGAGGTGATGAATCTTCATCGACTGAGATGGTTGGGCCATGTGTTACGTATGCCTGAACACCGATTACCACGACGCGCTATGATGACTAGTATTGGGGACGGTTGGAAGAGAGTTAGGGGCGGCCAAACCAAAACATGGCATCAGTGTTTGAAGTCACTAACTTCTAGTCTGAGCCATGTTGGTAGATGCAGACTACCTGGTTGGGGTCCGCGTGACTATCGTAACCAATGGTTGGAGACTCTAGGTGACATGGCTCAGAATCGATCACAATGGCGTAGGTGTATACACTCTTTATCTTCCCTTAAACCTTGAGACTAAAATTGCTTCATATCTCTCTTCCTTCCTATACTATATCCTTATATACAACCTATAATTTATATACTACTACCAACACTAAATTAACTACTATGAATCCGGTGTTGATCTTGTTGTGCTAACGAGGTATGGCAACTTGGACCGATGCATATATGTGCCTGGTCCTACGTTGTAGCTGACTGACTGACTGACTGACTGATCACCGACTACCATGTGACTGCATTTCCTTACGATGCTCCACTGCCTTGTGGACTAGACCTTCAGGTCAAAGGATCCGGGTGTGGCCCCCTAAGAAAACCACCTGCTTCAGTTTGGGCACCTGGGCAGTATCACAGCCCTCACACAAATCAAATGGGATTTGTGCGGTGCATATATATCTAGCGCTTCTTGTACCAATATTTATGTGTTTAAATAATAATAATAATAATAATAATCCGCCTAAAGGAGTTGGGAAACTGATTCCAAACCAATAGTGCACACGGGCTCCAGGATCCTAAGGAAACAAATGACGTATGAACCTACTGTTAGTCACTGGCTATCATAGAACTGCATTTCCAGACGTTACTCGATTGTCTTGTGGATAAGACCTCAAGGTCAAAGGCTAAGAAAGTGGACCCTTAAGAAAACTACCTGCTTCTGTTTGGACGCCCGAGCAGTATCACAGCCCTCACACAAAAATTGATTCGTGTGGCACATATATACTTGGTGTCTCCTTGCACTAATGTTTATGATTTTAAATAAATAAATAGATTCTTATAGGTTCTTAGGGTTAATAAAAAGCATTACGACTCTAAATGCCATACAACCTATTGCTGCTACCCATATTCGACTACGTATACACATAAGGATGCATCCCGGTAGTATAATATTTAAATTCGTGCTTACTATCAAAACGGGTGAATTTTTTTATATTAGATATTCTTGTACAACTAGAACTTACTTGAATCTTTTGAGGAAGATAAGATCTCAGATCACGTATCTCATCTTCATAACCAAATGTAAATATAAGATCAGCCTCGTCTACGACGATACAACGTAGGTCCTTCAGTGATAGAATCCCCGAACGCAAGACCTTCATTAGTCTAGATGGTGTTCCGATAATTATATCAGGGTTCTCCAATATGAGAGGCCTATACGAACACATGTCTATGAATTGATTTACTTTATTTGATCAGTGTCATGACCAGTCGATATGTCAACCGATGAAATACTTTTGGCAGCATATTTACAAAGGCATTTTATATTACTGGCAACTTGCGAACACAACTCTTTTGTTGGAGCAAGAACAACTACTGAAGTGGATTGGCACATGGCAAACTAGGAAAGTTAAAAACCATACAAAACTACCTGTTTCTCTTGCAAAAGATCATTTAGAATCGGAATCGCAAATGCAGCAGTCTTTCCAGATCCCGTTTTTGCGTGAACTATCAAACACTTTTTGGCGAAAACCAGTGGTATAACGGCCTGTTGTATATCAGTGGGTTTTACCCAGTTCAAATCAGAAATAGCCTGAGAAAACTTATACATGATTAATGATTCCATCACCTTCAAGATTCTCTGGTCGAGGTTCAGCTGATGAAACTCATCTACGCTTTCCATGCCCAAATATAACGCAACTTACAAATCACCCTCTAATACGTCCAATAGGTTCAGACTTGTGTAGTAAGAACAGAAGGCCTACGGCCCATGTTATTCCTTTACTAGTACACTCGCGTGAGCTTCTAGTCCTCCCTTGAATGGATCAGTCGAAGGTGCGGACACCCCTGCTTCGGGTAACGGGTTCCAAAAATTGACAACTCTGTGTGAAAACCTGTAAGCCACATGTATTTTGTTCGTTCTTGGCTTTTATACTCCTCTACTATGTCTTCTGAGATGTCCTGATCTAGTGGGAAGAAAAAGAGAAGATATATTGATTCCGAAATCATTCCTTAGTATTCTACACATCAAAATCAGATCGCCTCTCAATCTGAGTTTGGTAGAGTAAATAGGTCTGGCTTCTAAATCCGCTCTGTATATGGTAAACCACTCATCTGTGGAATCGCACTAGTAGCTACCAGGAAGTCCTTGAGCCATTTTAGGAGAGGTCAGTCAATGCCTAGATTTTCCAGCTTTTGTATTAGTCTATTCTTCGGCACCGTATCAAATGCTTTACTGAAGTCTATGTGGACAACATTCACTGATTTTCCATTATATAGGCCCTCTATTAATTGCTCCCTTGCTATAAGGAGATTTGTTGTGCAAGATAATCCTTTCCTGAAACTATGTTGTTCATTATTTAACAAGTTGTTTGTTCCCACGAATGTCATCACGGTCTCTTTGACTACTCTTTCCAGCATTCTAACTACAACACTGGTGAGGCTGACAGGTCTTCAGTTCTATGGAAGTTGTCTTGGTCCTGTTTTATATATTGTGGTGACAATTGCATCATCTCAGTCCATAGGTAATTCACCTTGGTGAAGTGACATATTGAATATCATAGTCAGTGGGACTGCAATACGTTGTGCAATTAATCTCAAGATTTTGGGGTGTAGATCATCCGGCCCCATGACATTTCCGTGTCCAAAATGCTAAGGTCCTAAGGTACACTATCACTATGGAAGTTCACTGCGAACAGACTGTTCTTTTCTGATCCTCCTCTATCACTTCAGATCCACTCTCTCCCTTAATTAGGTCGAGAATCCAACGCTGCGTCCTTATTCCGTAAGTTATGTACGAGAAAAGTCTTCTAGGCAGCTTGATTAAAGATTGTGCTTACTGCATTTCATATTTTGTCTGAGTTTCCTGGATTTTAATTATACACTTATTTCTTACCGACCTGTAGCGTTCCACCGTACTTGCTGTGCCAAGGCTGATGACAACGTCCCAACGTTTTTTCTTTGGTCTTAGTAAACGCTGGATATCCCGGCCTATCGAGGGATGGCCGTACTTCTTCTTTG
The DNA here is from genome assembly GCF_000237925.1 of Schistosoma mansoni. NCBI lineage: Eukaryota > Metazoa > Platyhelminthes > Trematoda > Strigeidida > Schistosomatidae > Schistosoma > Schistosoma mansoni. The sequence goes on from NC_031496.1 coordinate 31,407,898, forward strand.
GGACTGTCCAGGGTATATATGGTTGAGTTACCTGGTAGAATAACTGCCTGAAATGAGTCCATGCCTCTTCTCTTGATGACCCTGAACCAGTTTCCCAGTTTTCAGCCGATACTACAGAGTTGATCGCCTTCATATCTGCCTTCCATATTTTAGGACGGGTCGGAGCAACTGTTGGACAGGCCCTCTCAGCCATGAACTTGAATGAGATGACCACATGATCACCTCTCTGTAGATGTGAGAAGGAAGTTATTTGACTGACATCATCACTGTGTACGAAAATTAGGTCCAAGAGAGACAAGTTTTGTAAGTTGTATCTGATGGGATCCCTGATATACAGGAATAGAGCTAAGGAGATTTTGGTTTCTAACAATTTGTAATTAAATGACTATGTTGATGACCCTACTTCTAAGTTTACTCCGTTTATATACGATGCATAAAAGTCGCCTACTACAAGGCTTTTAGCCCTAATACACCAGGACTTAAGTTTCCTCAGGAGGAAGGCATCTACTGAACATTCTGGACTGCAGTATACTACAACTAACTCAACACCTTGCCGTTTACATTTCAGCCTGCAACGCACCAGATCACATGGCTCTGAGTCGTGTGCCACTGTCTATACGGCACGTACGGTTGAGGCGTTTTTCATACATATGATAACAACTCACCCTCATATTTTAGTCCGCCAGCCATACAAAATGAGAAATCAAGCAATTAAATTTCACGGTCATACACATATGAGGCTAACCATGTTCCTGGAATGACAATAACATCAGATTTTTCTGTGTCTACCACTTTTTTGAGCTCCGACATTATATTTTTCAGGCTGGTAGCATTATGATAGCACACCTTTAATTCTATGAAGGAACTTATCTTATCACCCAGAGTGGTGTGGGGATCATATTGCTCCGAAATTTTACAATTTGAAAACCCTTAAGTATGAGGTTTTTCGCCGTTTCGGCTGCGCTCATTTATTCCTAATTCCGTCAATCTTCTCTTAATACAGTCAACCAGGCTGAGATCCTCACAGACGTATATTCCGAATCCAATCAGTTTGCGTGGGTTTCCAAGTACTAGATTTCTTCCTCCTTCGGAAGCAAAGGTAACCTTTGAGAGACCGCTTTTCTGCATACTTTCAGAGTCCACTTTTTTCTATTCTGTAAAGCTTATAGAGGATGACTATTGCTACTGTTTCTGGGAGTAGCTTGCTTATCGAGGATTAAATTTGATTGAGGTCGTGTTCAAATCTAGCTCTCGGCTCGCAACATTCTCTTAACTTGTGAAAAACGACTGACCTTGTAGATGGTGGAGAAGATTTTTAGCTGAAGTGGATGATTTTGGTATAATTTTGTTCTCTGTGCTGGATGATTTGGTCATGGGGTTTTCATCATCATCATCATAGGCACCTGAAGTTTGTGCCAATGATGTCGTCCAGAATAACAATGAAAGCTCCATGATCAAGCCATCCAGCTCAGAGAATAAAACCCCACCAAAATGACGGACCTGTCATCGATGTTCTTTTTAACAAGCTGTAGAGTTTCGTCTCTTGAAATCTCCTCATCCCTGCAGTTTGACCTGGCATCAGACGCGGAGATCTCAATCTCTCCCCTTACTTTTGTTTTTCTCGATCCGGAGCTGAAATAGTCGACTCAAAATTCTTAGAGCTCTTTACAATTTGCTTGTTCTCAACGTGCTTTTTCTTTTTTTCTTATGACCGTGCCTACATCTGTGTGTTTGTTAGCGGCTACTTTATTTGGGCCCATCTTGATACTTACTTACGCCTTTTACCCCTCGTCGAGAAGCCTAGGTCGCTCACCAACATTCTCCACCCAACCATATCCCCAACAATCCTTTCAAGTTGCCATTCATTCTTTTCATGTCTACTTCCGATTCCCGCCGCAGTGTATTCTTTTGTTTTCCTCTTCTCCGTTCCCTTGCATCAATTTCAAGTTAGTGCTTGTTTCTTAATGCAGTTTGGTGATTTCTGTAATGTATGTTCTATTCACTTACAAGATTTTTCCCTAATTTCCTCATCAGATAGAAGCTAGTTTGTCGTCTCCCATAGTAGGCTGTTGCTGATGGTATCCAGTCAACGGACATTCAGTATCTTACGTAGATAATTGTTTGGAAATATTTGTACGATCCTGATGACGGTTGTGGTAATTCTCCAAGTTTCAGCTCCGTACAGTGGAACTCCTCCTGCAGCTCTTCTAGGGCTACTGCCGGTCCCATACCTGAGTAAAGGAGGAGGGTTGGGTATAGAGTCAGCAACCTCATCCCGTAATAAACAACCTTGCTAGAAAACGTTCCATCTCGATTGTCTCATTCAAATCCGAAGCGGGATTCAAGATAATGCTCTCCGCTTCCCCAAGAACTGAAAACTGCCCATCTGCTGATGATTCTTTATCTGAGGGCATCTTTATAGCTATGTTCAACAGTTCAATCGCCTCAAGAACCAACACAGACTTTTAGGGCAGTATGGCTTGCAGAACCTTTCTATATGAAGCTGGTGTGAGTCCGGCACACATGTTGTGATACCACTTGTTTCAGTCGTCAGATCGCAGTAATTCCTCGACCGAGAAAAAGTACAAGGGTCTACCACAATGATGCTTTACTTGCGCCATGGAGAACAATAAAAAACAATCTCTAGAATAAGTGTCTTTTAAGGCTTTATATGTAACAAGCACTCAACACAAAATGCTGAAGTTTACATATTGCTGTGACTAAAAACAAAAGTCCAACCTTAATCAATACAAAAGTCTCATACACCCTTGAATACAATCAATACTTATGGATTCACGCAACGAGGAAAAATACCCCTCCCCTCCCTGTTTCTGTACATAAAAGGTACAGGTGTTAAAATACTTTACAAAAAGCGATGCTATTAGTGATTACGTTAGCTGAAATAGATTCAATTACAGTAAAACAGTAGTCTTTATGCGTAATAAACGATTAGTACCACGAAATTTACTCAGCGAGAAAAAAACCACTGTTCTTTTTAAAAAGTAATTGACCCAAGTAGCAGGGATATTCCAACTTTAGTTTGTTTATCAGAATTAGCTTATTGAATAGAAAGACAGTTTAATAAATAATAGAAGTGATCGTGAAGTAACACTCAGAGTAATTCCCCTTAGTACCCGCAAAACTAAAGTTGTCCTTGAACCTTTAGAAAAAAATATTGGACGTTGCCATCAGTCACTCTTTCTAGTTGTAGGTTGAACCCTGTAGTTTTAGTATGCTCGTCCTTATTGTTGGTGTTATGCGAGTTCTCTATGTTTGTTTGCGTACCAAAACTTTGTAAATTCATGGCCTCACGTTTGCCACTTCTTTTGCGTTTACTACGCTGATCGATAACCCAGTGGGCCTCTGGAACGTCAACACCAAGTAACAAACCAACCTTGTCACAAGCTATGGTGGGTAGCTGTACACAATACTATCAGCCAAGCTGAGACTCACACGACCATATATTCTGGACTAAGTCAGATCTCGTGATTTTTCCAGTATTAAGTTTCTTTTCTCAACGGAAACAAAAGTAACTTTCAGAGGCGGCTTCCTTGCTTACTTTTGGAATCCACTTTTTGTCCTACTCCGTTTAGCTTATGAATGTTAACCCCTGCTACTGTTTCTGGAAACAGCTTGCTTGGTAAGGACTCAATATGGTAAAGCTATGTTCAAACCTAGCTTTCGGTTTCTTTTTGGAGCCTTCTCTTGACTGACCGTTCTTCAAGGTCCATTCCACACGGTTTGGGGTTGTTGTTTCCAAACCCTTCACATCCTCAACTCCCGATTTGGCGTCTGATGTGAAGTTCTCACTTTTTCCCCAGCTTTATAGGTGTTACCGTTGGCCAGTCGCTGGATTTTTGTTTCGTAATCAAATCTATAACGTTCAGGCTTCGGTCCTGCGTAATCTGTTTCGCATTGATACAAGGTTCTACAGATGAACTCAAATATTTTAGAACTCTCTGTAATTAGCTAAATTACCTTCTGTTTTTTCTTCCTTGTAACCATGCCTAAATCTGTTTATTTGCAGAATTATGATCTACTTCGTTATTAGTACTGCTTTAATAATAAACCTAATCCTAAAGTTATAGATTAGCTATGATGCAACTACCTAATCTAAAAGGTCTTACGTTGAAGTCATGTCAGTGTCTACACTGACTCGTTCTACCTCAATCATTACCAATATATGATAGAGAACATGCCTATACTGGAGATAGAACAAGATATTTAATATGAATAAAAGTTACACCAGGATGACCACGCCTGAAAGGCTGAGCCATGCCATCCGATTCATTATTTCATGTTCCCGCCTCCTCAATTGTTGGTTTTTTCCCCGCGTTAAATGTTGAATATCTACCTTCCCCGTTGTTTTGTGTTCAGCTTTGAGGATTGTGGTTAGGACAAATGACACTACATAATTGTCACCTAATACGCTATGGTGGTCCACCCTGATGATTCTCTTCGTATACAGAGATGGACCGATTATGACGCTCAATGTACTGAGAAAAACAACCAATTTAGGATAGCTTTCAACAACATGTTCCAAGCCTTAGTAGATCCACTACAAGAAGAAACTACCATTGAAAACAAATGGAGATGGATCAAGAAAGCATGAACTACAGCCTGTTAGGAGGTTCTGAATCGCAACAAGCAGCATCACAAGGAATGCATCCTTATCGAAACCCTGAATAAGATATAAGAAAAGAAGAAGACAGCAATTAACAACATCCCAAAAAGAACAGAGAAAGTCAAGGCACAACCTGAATATACAGAGGCACCCAGTGGGAAGAAGCATCAGAGTTGACAGGAAGAAGTCTGTGAAAGAGCTAGCAATGACAGTGTTGAAAGAGACCTCTAACCGAAGTTTTTGCTGATGATGTCGTTTACAATAACGATGAAAACTCCACCACAGAACCATTCATTTAACAGAACGGATCGTCACTAAAAAGAAAAGGAAATATCAGACAACTACGAGACATAGATGTATCACACTATTGTCAGTACCAGAAAACGTTTTCAACAGAGTGTTTCTGAACCTGATGAAAGATTCGGTAGACGACCGAATTCGGGGTCATCAGGTCGGATTCTGTAAGGACCGGTCGTGGACAAACCGAATCACGACACTACAGATCATCGTGGAACAATCATTTTAGTGGAACTCGTCGCAATATATCAACTTCCCTGACAATGAGTAGTCATTTGACCGTGTGGACAGGGGAACTTTATGGAGACTTCTACGAAACTATGGAGTTCCTGAGGAGATTTTCAACATTATCCAGAACTCATACGATGGACTACAGTACAGAGTCGTGCATGGAGAACGGCTGGCAGATGCAGTCCAAAAAGGACCGGAGTCAGACAAGGCTGTCTACTCTCCCCCTTCCTCTTTCTTCTGGTGATTGAATGGATTATGAAAACCTCGACATCTGAGGGGAAGCATGGAATACACTGAACATTTCAGAATCAATCAAACGATTTGGACTTCGCAGATGACCTAACCCTCCTATCCCATACACGAATAAATACAGACGAAGACAAATAATATAGCAGTAGCCTGTGCACCAATAGACCTCGACATAGACAAGGGAAAAAGCAAGATCCTCGAAAACAACACTGAGAATGCCGTGCCAATCACAATTGATGGCGAAATTCTGCAAGATGTCGAAACATTCACGTACCTGGGAAGCATCATTGATGAACAAGGTAAATCGGATGCAGGCGTAAAGGTGAGGATCGGCAAAGCAACGACGCATTCTTACAACTGAAGAACATATGGAACTAAAAATAACTGTCAAGTAACTTCAAAGTCAGAATCTTCAATACGGACGTCAAGACAGTCCCACTGTACGGAGCTAAAACGTGGAGAACTACTACATCCATCGTCAAGAAGGTACAAGTATTTATAAACAGTTATCTACGCAAAATACTCAACATTCACTGGCCGGATATTATGAGCAACAGCCTTTTATGGGAGAGGACAATCCAGCTTCCATCTGAAGAGGAAATTAGGAAAAGACGTTGGAAGTGGATCGGACATACATTAAGGAAATCACCAAACTGCATCACGAGGCAAGCCCTAACTTGGAATACGGGATGGAAGTGTAAAAGAGGAAGGCTAAAGAACGCATTACGCCGGTAAATAAAAGCAGGTATGAAAAGGGTGATTGGTAACGGGAAATAACTGGGAAGGATTTTGGAGGGTAGAGTTGGATGGAGAATGCCAGTGGGCGACCCATGATCCTCAATGAGGTGTAATAGGCGTAAGTAGATAGGTAGGTAATGTTGAGGCTCGTCTCTTCCTCGAGATTGCATGGTTGCCCATCTGCTGCTAGCTGTTTACCTGACGGCATCTTTCTAGCTTTTTAGGTCAGCATGCAGTACACAGACAACATAGTAGAGGTTTGCAACACATCTTATCGGCAGCCTGTGTGAGTCTTGTTCACGCTTTTTAATACCACTTGTCGTAATTGTATACCTCATTCTACCCTTGATCGGAAAGAAGCATATGAGCATACCAAAATGATGTTCTGGTTGCTCTCCTAAAATTGTCAAGTGATCTTTTCGCGCCCGTAAGTAACCTTCGTTCTATTGATAGAAGAAACCAGATTAGCAGTGTATAGGTCTTTATTTTCTCGTGGGACAAGGACACAGTGGCGCGGGAGGTTACCTGTTCAAACACACAAATCTTTCTAACATTTGATGTAAGATAATGGGAAATATAATGTCTATACAAAATAAGGAAGTGAATAAATTCTTGAGCGCTTTGTTTTGACAAACTTAGTTGTGTGAGGTCAACGCTTAACTGATCAACATTAGCTGTTACAAGCTGACAGAGAGAACTACGCAAAAAACGACAGAAACAGAAAGCATTTCCAAAGTAGGTTTTTCTAAAGCTCTAAAAGTGGTAGACACTGAAGACAAATAGCTGAAATTTCTGTGTTACTGTAACTGAAAATCCACCGCAAATAAGTACAAAAAAAACTCTTACACCTTGAGACACAATCAAAAATTGATTAACCGGACGAGAAAAAATACCCCTGCCCTTTTATAAATAGCTTTCTATGAAAGGTCATGAATATTAAAAAAATCGTCATTCCATTGTCCGAAATCCCTTTCCATCCAACGGTTTAATTCCCAATGAGGTCGAAATTCGTGAATGTCGGAGTAAGAACGTACGCTTGCATTGTAGGTTGGGTGCATGAACATGAGGCTGATCAGTTATCACAGTGCAACAGAGTGTCTGAACATGACATAACCCACATACTTGAACAGATGCCTTCAGCTGGTAATGTTCTTAGTGGAACTAATCTGGATGGTATCCGTTTCGAAGACTTGCAGAACTATTTATTTTCCACATTTAGTTACCATTACTGGCTGCTCCACAAATTTTAATCCTGCCTAGTCCATTAAGAAGACAATCTGTATCTTATTACACAGAGTCGCTGCAAACACCCTCGTGACAAAATAGACTGATGTCTTCCGTATGTGTTGTTTGTTAGTTTTATAAGTTCACAGAAAGAAACAAAACATGTTCACACTTGCAGTTGAAGATAAAAAAAACACTTTTTGTAACTGATTATGCGCGATTGAAGTCAAAGAACTAAACAATCTGAACGAAGTGGGAGTAGCGCTTAGAACAAAAAGTATACCTTTATTCCTGAGAACTGATTTAGGCTTACGTTAGTATTTGTTTAAGTGAAGGACACGTTGCCACCTCTTTGAACGTATCGTTCCGTTTGGAGTTAAGATGTTGGACTTCTTTGTGATTATCACAAAAGGCGGTATTCGTTTGTGGTGTTTCCCCGGATCAATAGATATATTCAGGTTATCAATAAATACATTCCTCAAATCCCTCATATTAGAGGTTAGTTTTGTGCGATTTAGGGAATCATGCTCTATAGGAGAATGCTGGTCGCTCACCTTTTGTTTGCGACTCTAGGGCTATGAAATTTTACATGGATAATGAATTCAACCTGTTATTTGTTGTAAGTTTTGTTGAAGAAGTAACACTTTCAGGCTGCATATCAAAATGTCCTTCAATTAAACTATGTGGATAAGTTTTTGACAGACATAGCTCTGGAATTTAGGGACAAGTACAAGAATAGACTAGTTAACCACGACATAACTGGATCTTACGACGAATTTTTACCTATTTATCAAGCTACTCTGAAACGTACTGAAGACGAGTTTCGGGACCTTCGTAAAGGTGCCAAGTAAATTCAGTTTTTGATTCATATAGCTGTGTAGACAGATGCGGAAGTTTGAGGATTCTGATAAGTCAAAAAAGACTGTCGCCTCTATGATTGTCCGAAAGGGTAAAAATACTGAGGTTGATGTGAAAGAAACTCCTATCGCCCAAAAGGAAAGTCTAGTTCCAGAATCCAAATTGGAAGGTATTTTCGCTCTGAAGTTATCACAATATTCTTAGAGCTTCCAGTAAATGGCATCGACACTTTTGAACAGAACAGACTTAGACTGGCTGCAAAGTTTAAGGGATCCAAGAAGAGTAAAGAACCAAAAAGGTAAATCTCTTGATTATTGTTGTTGCTTCGGTTTTGTTGTTTACCCTGTTGTAAAACATAGCATCTCATACTGTTGTATTCTTATCAGACTCTTTGTTACGTCGACTTTTCTTGATATTCTCTAGTCTAATAGTTCCAGACTTCACGTAATCGACGAAGTTGTATGTTATTTAAACGCGATTACTTTTGCATGTTTTCTTCATTCTCTGCCTAGTGCATGCTATTCCCAAATATTTCACATTGCTCCACCTGGATTTCAACTTTCATTCGCAATGTAATCAGTGTCCAATGGAATTATAGTTCATTCACACCTTACTAGGAGAACCAACTATCCAATAAAGAGGAATAATTTATTCGTAAAATTTCAGCGAATGACTGTGAAGTAAATCCGTTTCGCCTGGCAATCTAATTCAAGCTTTGCCAAGGAAACTTAATCAAACATTAAAATTATCGAACATAAATAGGTACATGGTTCTCTGGTTCACTGTATATTAAATAAGTTACCCAATCAATGTTAACAATGTTTAAATTAGTTATTTGCTTGAATGTGTAAGACATGTGGTATGAAACGAAGTGTTAAGATAAGATTGTTTGTATACTTAAGTGGTTTGAAAGGAAATTTCATTCACTATGTCTTGTCTCTGGCCGGAGAATTTTGAGAAAACATACAGTTTTTACATATGATATGAATCAAAAATATCACAGCATGCATAAAACGAAGATAAATAAACAAGATAAAGGGATGGACTAAAGAGGAAGAATGCATTTGTAACAGGATATAAAAGAATTTTCGTGTTATTTTTTATTGTTCCAGTTAATTGTTTAACATATTTAGATAACTGATTAGAACCGTTGAATGTAATTGTTGTTATTCAGATAAGAGATAAATAAAATGGAATGAGTTCAGGTTTACTCATTAATTATTAGTTGCTACGGGACAATTGTATTCCATCCCTCCTATTAATACTTTTTGGATTTGCCCATATGTATAGGGCTTCGGCTGTTAGTCTTTCTTTGTAAAAACCAAAGACTTTTTGAAGGATTATCATGCCATTGAAATCAATTGTGCGACCCGACTCTATCGAGTGTAATGCTATCGCTGGTTTCCTTTCGAGTTTTCTTACATCAATTAAGGATTTGGGAATGTGCTTTAAGCTTAGTTTGTGTTTCTTCATCCTCACATTTAGTTGTTTTGATGTTTCACCTACATATGTGGCATTATAGTCACTGAAACAAATGGCGTATGAACTAATCGTTGATCACCGGCTACCATGGGACTGCATCACCTTACGTTGCTCCACTGCTTTGCGGATTAGACCTTTAGGTCAAAGGCTAGAAAATTGGCCCCTTAAGAAAACTACCTACTTCTGTTTGGGCGTGTTGGACATAAAATGTATGAAATTTTTATTGATTTTACAAGATTACTTAAAAAGTGTATATGAATTGATAGCACTTACCTTCTGAATCACATTAAGATTTCGATTACATCTCTGCAACAAATTACTAACGCTTATCAGAATCATCTTCAAGTCTATACAAATATTCGTCAGTGTTTGAACGAATAGTTAGACAGAAACTGGACGCCAAGTGTAGAGAAGACATCTGTGAAAGTTGTGATTTGAACTAATTTTGGCGGTTGAATTTTGAATAATCCCAACGTTTCGTCCACCAGACTTATCTGGACTTCTTCGGGGTAATAATCAAAATCGAAGTTATCGAAGAATATATGATGTTCCACAAAACAGTGTTTAACATCAGTTTATATATATATATATATATCATTCCCAATTATTGATTCCATATTTATTTTATTGGTACTTAACATGTTTCCTTATATTCGTCTAGCCCTTCATTGTCACCTATGCAAAAACCTAATGGTAAGAAAATCAAAGAAAGCCGTCGGTGGGATAACTCAGCAACTGGTGAGGAGGCAGCAGCCTTGGATTTTAGTGGTATGAATCATACAGAGTCAACAGGAAACCAAAAATCTGATTATAACTTTTCTGCCACGGAAATAGAAACGCTATCTCGTCTCCGTGGGACAATGAAAGATGATTTAGATGAAGTTAATGTCTCTTCAGGTGATGAAGACGTCGATTCCTTAGAGCTTAAAGAGAATGAATCAGTGGAACAGAATGGTTTATCAACTGACTCTCAACTTCAAAAGAGTTCACTTGATAATAAACAAACAAAGGTTCGTCAATCTACTTGGACTGGTTTAGTCCTCCTTTATCCATTTAATGTCTAATTTTACGTCCTAATAGATACTTGTTTTATTTTAAATTCGAATAAATGAGGAGATAAATTACTCAGCCTGTTTGGCTCTGTAGATCATTATGAATAATCGATTTAAAAAAATGTCTAAAATCTTAAAAGATCGGAAAATCATGTGTGCATTTTCTTTTTATTTATAATAGTCAGGTTATCTCAATGGTGGTTTTGCTTCAAGTCTATTGCGTGGTTTACGCATTACTGGTGGTTCTGGGCGTGTTTTAACTCGAGAAGACATTGCACCTTGTCTTGAGCAACTTAGAGAACGCCTTGTTGGTAAAAATGTTGCTATGTCAATCGCTGATAGAGTTTGTTCGAACGTTGCTGATCGCCTTGTTGGCACATCGCTCGGAACGTTTGAAAGGATTTACCCCCGTGTTCGAGCTAGTTTGGAAGAAGTTTGTTCTCGAATTTTAGTTTCTGGTCGCCGAGTCGATGTTCTTCGTGATGCACTGGATGCGCGTACTCAAGGAAGACCATACAGTATTGTTTTCTGTGGTGTTAATGGTGTTGGAAAATCGACAAATCTGGCTAAGGTGTGTCATTTAACTAAGTTATTACTACAAATATTTGTTTTCATTTGTGCATATCAAAGTTGTTTTTGTGCTAAAGTGTATCTTATGTAATAACCAGCAAGTCAGCAACCGAGTACAGATTTGTGCACTCTGCTTTAGGTCACAGTTTTTGCATAGACCAGTAATACTATCGACGTATCTAAACGAAAACAGCTGGAACAGGATACGAACCTACCTACAAACCGATTATTGGAAACTGAGTGATTTAACCACCAAGCTACTTATCTACCGTGCAAATAATGACTTTTCATTATTTTAAAGAAGTACCATCACTCGATTTGTGCGTGAAAGGATTGGTATGTAGAAAAGAATATTCTGTGAATATAAGAAGGCTTGTTAAAGTGCTTATATTCAGACTATATGTATAACTGCTCATGAGATAAATTAATGATCTACAGAATATTCATTTTCTGCGGGATGATTTGATACTTTATATCATGAGTCTAGAAATCCCGTTATGCTTTTTATTCTCTTTTTAGACTTGATCTTTTCTACTACCAATACTGTTACTACTTCTACTAATCTCGGAATCGGCTTTATAATTTCATCTCGCTATGCTAACGTGGTGTGGTAACTTAAACCGATGTACGTATGTTCTAGGTTCCTCGTCACATATGACTGGTTGACTTTAATCACTGAACCGTAACTTAGAGTAAGACCTGACAAAAATATGTAGTTGCCCAAGCTACCATATCACATCAGTATGACGTGAACTTATCCAAAGAAGATATAGTTTAGGAGTCGATATACTAGTATTAATGAATAGAAAAATTAAATATTGTGAAATAATATTGAAATGCACAATTCAGTGGAAGATAAATAATCAAAACATTTGCATTACTCTGTGATTGATTTTGAACAGTATCACCTAAGGTTTCCCCAACCATCGGTCGTAATTATTATGTCATACCCTGATCAACATCGCTCAGATCAACAGTCAATGATTTTTGACTTTAAATAGAATTATCAAGTGTAAATGTACTCACTCTTTCTGGCTTCTATGATAGATGTTTATTTACTATTCTAACCGGTTTCTTTGATGAATATATACAGTCTTATCAGTTAAATTCAACTTAGTATTGTTTGTTTGAATCTTCCCATTGATGTTTAGGACTGCAACTGGTCAGTCTCTTATTGACATATGTGTATACTGTGTGTATTGCTTCGATATAGCCTAAATTCACAAGCATGGTAAGCAAAGATGGATAGTGGCTAGCAGTGGAATTCAGTTTGACGCGCGTTTCGTCCTATTTGGGACTCGTCAGCTGGATGTACTTGCACCTCAGATTTGTTGATGTTCACTCTGGGACTCGAATCCAATATCCATCTTCGCTTA
>NC_031496.1:31420798-31440069 GCF_000237925.1 Schistosoma mansoni
CAATGGGAAGATTCAAACAAACAATACTAAATGAATTTAAACGTCACCCCATCGCACAAGCAAGTGGCCGAGTGGATAACGCGATGGCGTTTGAAGCGAAAGGTATTGGGTTCGAGTGCCAGAGTGAACATCAACTCTGAGATGCAGGTACATCCAGCTGACGAGTTTCAAATAGGATGTCCTGGATTCAACTGCTAACCACTATCCATCTTTGCTTACCAGTCTTATCAGTTGTTTGATTTATCATCTTAAATTATCCTGCAACTACATTATTTCATGCCAATTGTGTCACTTACTATGAATACATTGTTTTGAATAGTTTATGAACTTTCAAGATGTTTTTACGAATATCTGTCATTATTTAAACAAATAGTTTGACAGATATTGGGCCCTGAATATAGGGAAGACATTATTCGTAGAAATTATACTTAAAATAATTTCAGCGATTGAAACTTAAATAATTCTAACATCTCGTTCAGCAAATTTGTCTGAACTTCTACAGAGTAAATAATCAAAGTCAAAATTATCAAAGAATATATCATGTCTAACAATCAAATCAAATCTTTGTTGTGCTTATCCAATCATACTCACATGTTAACTTTGTCAGTGGGATAATATGAGTCAGTTATATGTGAATTTAATTAACAGGAGTATTAATATCATTACAGAGAAGGAAGACCAACAGACTGAATTGAATGTATTATTGTCCACATTTAGGGCAAAAGATTACCCTATAGAGTTTTTAAATATTATTTTATTTATTTGAACACAAATATTAGTACAAGGGGGCACCAAATATATATACTCCACACTTCATTCGATTTGTGTGAGGGCTAGAAGACTGCCGGGGTTTCCAAACCGAAATAGGTAGTTTTCTTAGGAGGACAAACCCGGAGCCTTTGACCTAAAGGTCTAATCCACAAGGTAGTGGCGTAACATTAGGAGATGCAGTCCCACGGTAGTCAGTGACCAATAATAGTTTCATACTCCATTTTTCCCCTTCAATCTCTGAGATTATTTTAAGTATAATTTTTACAAGATTTTCACTAACAATAAAATTGTACTAAACTATTCATTCATACATGAAATTAATGATTACAAAGGTATTTCACTTTTCCTATAGATCGCTTTTTGGCTTATCGAGAAGAATTTCCGTGTCCTTATAGCTGCCTGTGATACTTTTCGATCTGGTGCTGTGGAACAACTGCGTACACATGTACGTAAATTAAATTACATTCATCCAGCTGATCAGCATGGCGGTCAAACTATGGTTGAGCTGTATGAACAAGGATATGGTCGTGATGCAGCGTCAATAGCTCGTTCTGCAATTAATTATGGTAATAAACTGTACTATTACATTCAATATTATATATATGTTTAATTGTTTTAAGAAGTCCACGGTAAGCGTTTATTTGGTGGTTTATCTATAGTTAGGTGATTCGAACAAGTTAATTTCTATCACTAGATATCAGGTTTAATTTCCATTCTACCTTTCATCCAGATTGTAGATGTAATCATTACACATTAGACAGAATTCAAAAATCACTACAAAAGTCATTAATTGATCATTAAACTGTACTTCACTGTGTTCATTCGTATCATCTCTTTTAGAATCTTGATGTGTTTATATTCTTTAGCTATTGGTGTGATAGCTATGGATCATTGGTTTCAGTCAGAATAGATACTCATTAATCGATAGAATTTCAGTCCATTATATATCGAATAATTCGATTATCATATCACAGCAACCTTTTGATCGTGTAATTAGAAGCAGTGATTCAAACTCACAAAATATCATCTTTGGTCCCCTGAAACCGTGTTTTAAACTGTATACTATAGCTCTTAATGTTGAAAAGCCCCATTATCAAATCGACTGATAAAACTACTAATCCTGTTTTACTGTAATTTTCGAGGGGGGGATCTAAAGTATTCCTCGAAAAAGTTCAGAGGGGTCCTGAAAACTCTTGGAAACATTTTATCCAACCAGCATTGGATAGAAGTTTCTCAGAAACATATAGAAAGTGAGGCGTCACTTGTCACATTTCTGATTGGATTACCTATCCTACTGCTGTGTTCAATATAGTTCCAGAGCCTTCCAGAAATCGAAGACCATCTGAAATACTATTAATACCCTCGGTTTCTGTACATAAAAATAAACTTGGGATAAAGCGTTCTTTTCACACTTTGCGCCTTTTCACTCGTGTTCAGGTTGTCGTGTAGATTTGGCCTGTGGTTCTTAGAAGAGCTTAGGAAACCGGCTCAAACGTTCAGTAAGAGAAGAAAATCGATGTCAGTCGCTTCTTTGTATTGCCTCATTAATTCCAAATACATACACTCAATTCAAACCATAAGAATAATTGGGTTACGAACCATTAGTACAGTAGTTTGCTTGAAACACACATTAAATTCTACTCTTACTACATAGGTACATTATAAATTTTAGATTGCTTATCAATTGTTTGTATTGTCGTTTCTAATAGCCCGTGATCGACACTTTGATGTTGTACTTGTGGACACAGCTGGGCGTATGCAAGACAATGAACCATTAATGCGTGCTTTAGCTTCGGTAAGCCACATATTTTTCTCGATAAGAAATGATTTTATTTTAAATCAGAATCAATAATTAAACTATTCTTATAGCTTACAAATTTATAGTTGTATTAATTCAGTTAGATATCTACTTAAAGTTTGGTACAAATCAGGGTAAGCCAAAGTCGCTTTACCGTACCAGGACAACAAGATGATAATAATCTTGCCTTCGGCTTAGACTCCATCATGTTGCATACTTCAGTCCCATTCGTCTCACCACAGTTCTGCCCTCACTCATGCATACATAGGTCTAGGAAAATTATTATTATATACAGTTTTTTTCATTACTACTAATATGACTCATATCCTAAATAAGGTTAAAGATTTTTGGGTTATACTGTCCTGAAATCAGGTGGTCATTTCTACTTATCATTTCACGGCAAAGGTATTTTCTATGCAGTAACCTATTCTCATTCGGCGCTTACTTGCCTGCTTAACAACTGTTAACTGTTGTGGATCATAGGCCACCAACCAGCAATCCCTAACCTTCTGTCTTGGGTTCTTCTTTCCGATTGTTGCCAAGTTCTGTCCACTTTTTGATATCTGCTTCGCATTCCTGGCAAAATGTGTTCTTCGGTCTCCCCCTTTTCCTCTTGCCTTGAGGATTCTAATTTAAGGCTTGCCTTGTTATGCAGTTTGATGATTTCCGTAAAGTGTGATCTATCCATCTCCAACGTCTTTTTTCTGATTTCCTATCCAGCTAGAAGACAGTTTTCTCTCTACCACAGTAGATTGTTGCTGATAATGTCTGGCCAACGATACGAAGTATCTCACATAAACCACTGTTTATAAATACCTGTACCTTTTTGATGATGGTTGTAATGATTTACAATTGATTGACCACTAGGTAGTGGTCAATGTCGTGTGTGTCAGTTCCTTCTTAGTGTAGATCAAATTCAATCGACAAAGTTGCAGTGTAGTCATTAATCTAGACGGCTCGACATCGCGTGCACTATTTTGAGATTTATTTATTTGTTTGAACACGTAAATATTGGTACAAATGCATATGCGCCACACAATAACAATGAGGCAAGTAATAATTATGATTGATATGTGTACGGGCTGGGATACTGTCCGGGCGCCCGAACCGAGATAGGTAGTTTTTTCAGGAGGCCACTCCCCGGGCCTTTGATCTAGAGGTCTAATCCACAAGGTAGTGGAGTAATGTTAGGAGATGCAGTCCCACGGTAGTCGGTGACCAATAATAGGTTCATATTCCATTTTTTCCCTTCACAGTTCTGGATCCCATTTGCACGATTGGTTTGGAATCAGGGTTTTCCAACTCCTTTAGATGAACCCTCCATGTCCACCAATCCAGTTAGAGCACCGGACATTCGCTTTTCGTCCTCTCAATTTAATAAACATCCTCACCCCGAAAAGTCAGTGAGTAGGACTTCCATGACAGTGGCTGTATACTTGTGGCCATGTGAGAGCATTTGGAGTGGGAAAGCTGACTTTCCCAACTCTCGACCGAACCAGGGCATTTGGAGTCACTATGGTATCGCTTCGTTTGCGGAGAAATCTTTCGCCTTTTACTACTCTGGAATGAGATGGTGGTTGGAGGTAATCGATAGGAGACCCTGGACCTAAGTTTCATGCTATTTTGCAAGGTGTATCTGTAATCCTGAATGCCCCCAAATGCCCTGGTACGGTCGAGAGTGGGGAGAGTCCGCTCTACCTCTCCAAATGCTCTCACATGGCTACGCGAATATATAGCCTCTACCAGGGAAGTCCTACTCACTGCCTTCTCGTGGTGGGGGTGTTGTTTACGAAAGTGAGAGGACGAAAAGCGAATGTCCGGCGCCTTAACCAGGTTGGTGGATATGGACGGTCCACCTAGGGGAGTTGGAAAACCCTCATTCCAAACCAATGGTGCACATGGGCTGGCTCCAGTATCCTGAGGGAACAAATGGCGTACGAATCAATCGTTGATCACCAGCTACCATGGGACTGCATCTCCTTACGATGCTCCACTGCCTTGTGGATCAGACCTTCAGGTCAAAGGCTCCGGGTGTGGCCCCCTAAGAAAACCACCTGCTTCAGTCTGGGCACCTGGACAGTATCACAGCCCTCACACAAATCAAATAAGATTTGTGAGGCGCATATTTATCTGGTGCTTCCTCGTACCAATATTTATGTGTTTAAATGAAAAATGAATCCAGAATGAACTGATGTTCCGCCCCGGATAGCTCAGTGAAAACATCTCTGACTATGGAGCCGAATGATACGGGATCGAATTCGTCGGAGAGCATCAGTCCCCTCAGGATTATAGGTACCCCTTGCGGACGAGTGCCAAATAGTGCGAAACGTAGGTCCAGGGTTTCTTATCAACTACCTCCAACCATCATCTCAACATGGTTGTAGTAGCTCTCCAAGTTTCAGCTCCATACAATAGAATTATCCTGGCGATTGTGTTGAAGATTCTGACTTTAATGTTGGCCGGCAGTTGTTTTGAGTTTCAGGTGTTCTTTAATTTTAGGAATGTTGTCCTTGTTTATCAATGGTATTCCCATGTACGTAAAACATTCCGCCTCTTCCATAGCTTCTCCATCAAATGTAATTTGATTGGTTTGTTCTCGCTGTGTTGCATTTCTAGGTCTTGCTTTTCCCCTTGTGAATGTTAAAGCTTACTCTTACAGAGGCTACTGCTACACTGACTACCGTCATTTGCATTTGTTGTGTACAGACACCTACTTATAATATTATCAATTTATAATAGAGATCTCACAACAATTTCTCTGTAATTTTAATGTCTATCGTTGAAATAGGAAAATTTTTTTTCACTAAATTGTGTGTTCAAAAGTGTTCTCAATTCTCTGACCCTTTCTCCTCTCCTTCTCTAGCTGATTCAAACCAACCAACCAGATCTTGTGTTGTTCGTTGGTGAAGCGTTGGTTGGTAATGAAGCAGTTGATCAACTGGTTAAATTCAATCAATCACTTGCAGATCATAGCTATTCTGATCGCCCTAGATGCATTGATGGAATTGTATTGACTAAATTCGATACAATTGATGATAAGGTATTGAAAAATGTGTTTTAATAGACATTTTCTTATCCTTGATCTCCTGGAGATATAATATAAATTCTAATAAATTAAGGAATATATGAATAGTAGATAGTGTAATAAAGCGTTGATTTGAGTTACCCTTATTCAGTTACTTAACATTGACTATTTAATCTTAATTGAAAGAAGAACAGAAATCAAAGGTGAATACATTTACACACTTGTTCTTAGTTTTAACTTATATAAGTGGTACACTTTTATCCATTGAATTATAATCTTTAATAACTATGTATAAATCTCCAATACGAAGAATGTTTTAGGTAGGTCAAACCAAAACGTGGCATCAGTGCTTGAAGTCACTAACTTCTAGTCTGAGCCATGTTGGTAGATGCAGACTACCTGGCTGGGGTCCGCGTGACTATTGTAACCAATCTTTGGAGACTCTGTGTGACATGGCTCAGAATCGATCACAATGGCGTAGGTGTATACACTCTTTATCTTCCCTTAAACCTTAAGATTAAAATTGCTTCATAATTTTCTTCCTTCCTATACTATATTTTTATATACAACCTTCCTTTTATATACTACCACCACTAAATAAACTATTTCTATGAATCCGGTGTTCATCTTGTTTTGCTAACGAGGTATGGCAACTTGAACCGATGCATAAATGTGCCTGGTCCTACGTTGTAGCTGACTGAGGAGAATGCTCTCAAAATTAACACTATATTCTTCTCGACATTTTAGCTGTTAGAAAATTAGTTTTCATCTAAAATGTGTATGTATATATGCTGGGAATGTTAGATCTCTGGAAATCGATTGGTAATTTTATAATGGAGATGTAAATTTCTCATTTTCCCGTCAAAAACTCCCATTTTTGCCATCAGGTTGTTTCCCAAGTGGTAGGACCTTAAATTCCATTTGTTCGTTTCCTCTTTTAGTATGCTATTTTGTGACGCTTTTCAAGGACATTTTTATATTGTATATATACACATGAGTTGTGTGCTCGTTGTTCATTCTTCCGGGCTGCTCATGGAATATTTATATTTTCCCGGCTGAATCTGGTCTTCTCCCTCTAGTTATCAGGGCTTAGGCGCAGTAAAACAGCTGATCTTGTTGTTGTGTTCCTGGTTTTTGTTCCGTTCGTTTGTCCTGGGTGGTATCTTTATCCCCTGAAAATAGCAATTAACCTTCACATTCTGCTTTTTAACTATAAAACCACAATTATCATCTGAGAGCCGAATAAATTGTTGGAGAATGTATAGATTGCAGAAAGCATTTGGTCACTGTTGAACTAAACTATTATCGTATAAATTAGCAACCAGTTATTTCTAGAATATGAACGACATTTATTCTGCAAACATTTTCAAATTCGTTAAAAAAATTTGTAAGAAACAGACCTGATCTTATCCAGATCATGTATGAATTATCCACATCTTCACTTGCTACTGAAGGCTTAGATGATGCTATCGCAATCGCTTTCTCAGATCCATCGGGGTAGATATGCGAAATCACTGGTCCAATTCCATAACTTGACGCATCTGCTGCGACCACAATAGGAAGGGCCGGATCATAGTTCGTAAGTAGAAGACTTGACGATAGGAGCTGTTTTAGGAATGCTTCTTGATATTCTGTTGACGAGATCCATTTGGTATGCTTTGTTAGTAAAAAATTCAGCAGGGCATGCAAATGATGAAGATCAGGAAGAAAAGTTCCGTAATGACTAACCAATCCTAAGAAAGATCGTAGAGTAGGGACATTCGCTTTTCGTCCTCTCAATTTCGTAAACAACAGTAATGCCACGAGAAGGCAGTAAGTAGGACTTGTTAATTATTTTCAAATTAAACTGATGTACACATGTACTCATTTCCATGTTACATTTGACTCAGCGATTATTTACTCTTTGAACTCACTAATTAATTCCACAAATATTTTTTTTCTCAGGTTGGAGCTGCTATTTCAATGGCTTGTATATCAAATCAACCTATTGTATTTGTTGGTACAGGTCAAACTTATTCTGATCTTCGTCAATTATCCGTAAATGCTGTTGTCAAGGCTTTAATGAAATAAATTACTTTTTTTTATATATACTTTACAATGTCTATCAATGATAATTGTCAACATACATATGTATGTGTGTGTGTATGTTATTTGACTTATTTTGTTTGTTTGTTTTTCCTTTTTTTTCTGATCCTATATCTGCTATGATTTTCATGTTTAGACTTTTCTTTTTTTTTCTTGGATCCCCCCCCACTCACTCATTCTCACGGGTTATTTTCAAAAGAAAGAATATACTGAATAAAATGACTTTCTATTTGTTTCTTTTTTTTTCACTCGCTTCTCCAATACCATACTACTGAAAAAGAAGATAAATAAGTAATATTAACAGTTTTATTTCTAATTTTTTTCTTTACCATTCTATTGTTGTATGTATATGAGGAGGAAGAACGAAGATATATATTGTTGTTCATTATGTATGTTTCCCCTTAATTATTTCATATTTTCTATTCATGTATTGTATGATTCTGTTGTTATTTTTCATTTATATTCATGTGATATATGCATTCTATTCATTGGTGTCCTTGGTAGGAATGTATTTTTATAGATAAAATATATAAACCTAGAAAGTTCTTTTTTTTGTATCTGTGGTGAGTAGCGAACGTTTGGCGCCTTAACCGGGTTGTCGGACACGGAGAATCCACATACGGGAGTTGGAAAACCCTGATTTCAAACCAATGGTGCATATGGGCTGGCTCCAGTATCCTGAGGGAACAAATGGCGTATGAATCAATCGTTGGTCACCGACTACCATGGGACTGCATCTCCTCACGATGCTCCACTGCCTTGTGGATCAGACCTTTAGGTCAAAGGCTCGGGGTGTGGCCCTCTAAGAAAACCACCTGCTTCGGTCTGGGCGCCCGAACAGTATCACAGCCCTCAAGCAAATCGAATGAGATTTGTGCGGCGCATATATATCTGGTGCTTTCTTGTACCAATATTTCTGTGTTTAAATAAATAAATAAAATATACTTGTGTAGTGTGGTCTACTTATATCCATATAAGTAGTATATGGCGATGGTCAGATATAGAATGTATTTTGGCAGAAAACCGATAAAGGAAAGAACTGAAATGAAGCGCAATTGGTAGGAAAATGCATGAACAATGAAATTGGAGAAGATGAACTGATATTTACAGAAGAAACAGTGAAGATTGAGACAATTGATGGTTATTTTGCAAATTAACTGTTTACTGTATGGTTATCAGATTTTAGTGAGATAGTTTGTAATTTGTGTCTAAATACATTCGATTGTCACCAGTGGTGTTTCCGTTCACTGCACCTGTATTATACTGATTTATGTATTAATATTGTTTTTTTTCATGTAATTCAACTCAGATGGTTGTGTTCATTCCCCGTATATCTTCTTGAAATTGATAATTTCGTCATAAACGTTAAAATAAAAGAGCCAATTAGGAATTTCTTTTGTTAAAAATGAAGTGTATTACTTATTTTTTCTTTATCCCGTAGGTGTTTACTTTATTAGTTACTTACGCCTGTTACTCCCAATGGAGCATAGGCCGCCGACCAGCATTCTCCAACCCACTCTGTCCTGGGCCTTCCTTTCTAGTTTTATCCAATTTTTGTTCATTCTTCTCATGTCTGTCTCCATTTCTCGGCGCAATGTGTTCTTTGGTCTTCCACTTCTCCTTTGACCTTGAAGATTCCATGTGAGGGCTCGTCTTGTGACGCAGTTAGGTGATTTCCTCAATATGTGTACTATCCACTTCCAACGCTTCTTCCTCCGTTGGAATCTGGTTTGTTGTCTCTGTAAGGACGGCCCGTCGGTAGACTCTCGGAAGCCCTAAGAAGCCCAGGAAGAGCCGCAGATATTCCATCCAATCACGGCTAGGGGAATGTTCTAGAAATGCCAACGTGGAGCTTCTCCATTGGATGGATTAGTTTGATACCTATGTGCTTATTGGTTGACCCAAATGATAATTTACTTTCAGCCAAAAACTATAAATACACGAGATTTCTGTGCTATATTTTGACACTGTTTGGGGCAATAAACTTCCTGCTTACCAGTCTTTGTCTTCTCTCTTTTGCGACGTTTGCGGGTTCTATCGTTCAAGTAGTCAAGTAGTTCGCGGCATATTAAGAATCAAGGTTCGAGATATAACAACTGGCGACGGGTTAATTTATCAAGATGTCTATTACCTTTGACCAATTTGAAGCTTTTCTAGAGCGCCATGAAAAACGGCTTGAACAATTCCAGATGCGCATACTCGAAAAACTAACCCAGCAGATGAACCTCAATAAGAATGGACTTACAGATGTTTCTGCCAAATCGCATGCTGATTGTATCATTGATTCCATTCACGAATTTCATTTTGATGGTGTTGCTGGTGTAACATTCGAATCTTGGTACAAGAAATATGAAGATGTATTTAATGTCGACCTAGAAACTTTTGATGATGCCGCCAAGGTCAGGGTGCTACTACGAAAGCTGGGTACCATTGAACATGAACGATATACTAATTACATTCTGCCCAAGAACCCAAGAGACATCTCATTCGAAGAAACAATTAAAATTTTGTCGCAAATTTTTGGTGAACAGTCTTCCCTGTTCAATATTCGCTATCAGTGCTTGAAAATAGTAAAAGCCGGCAATGATGACTGGGTGCAACATGCTAGCATAATAAATCGCGAATGTGAGCGCTTTAAACTATCAGCAATGACAGAAGACCAATTCAAATGTCTTGTTTTCGTATGCAGCTTACAATCTTCAGAAGACGCCGACATTAGAACCAGAATTCTAAGCAAAATTGAACAGTGTCCAAATATCACCCTTCAAGAGGTGACTACTGAATGTCAGCATCTGGTGAACTTGAAGCATGACACTTCAATGGTAGAAAATAATGGTCGACTACCTTATGTACAGGCAGTAAGTGGGAAGAAAGATTCCTATATGCAAAAGCAGAACACAACCATTAAGAAGCCTCCATCCGCATGTTGGTTTTGCGGAGAGCTGCATTACAAAAGGTTCTGCCCATACAAAAACTACCGGTGCACTAGATGTCAGCTCAAAGGACATAAAGAAACATGTTGTAAGAAGAAGATGCACCGTCGCTCATCGAGTGTTCATTACCGAAGACGTAAAAACTGTTCATCAACCAATAGAATAATAGTAGCACATACCAGCACAGAACATAATCGAAGAAAATATGTGACCTTAGAGATTAATGGACGCCGTGCCCGTCTACAGCTTGACACTGCTTCAGATATTTCACTTATCAGCCGCAAAACATGGAGTCATATTGGCAAACCCTTGGTGCTCCCTACAACTCAGTTAGCACTCAGTGCATCTGGAGAGAAGGTAAATATTGCTGGAGAGATATGCTGCCCAGTTAAAAAAGGGAATGTACAGAAGAATGTGAAAGTATATCTCACTGAAAGCCCAGGACTAGATTTGCTTGGTCTTGACCTAATAGAAATGTTGCAGTTGGCTAACCAGCCAATTAATCATATATGTAGTCCGGTGAGATCTGATGCACTCTCAAGGTTGATCGGTCCCCAGGCAAAACATGGAGAAGATGTACTCATTGCCGCAGGAGAAGGTGAATCAGAAGTTCAGGCAAAGAACCCATGGATATTTGAAAAAAAATCGCCACCCAAGAAAAGAAGAAAACCTGTACAAGAGTATCAGACGAACGACCGCGGCGAAAAGGTACTTGTAAAGTATCAAGGCGGTCAGAAATGGGAACCAGGTGTCATAGTACGGCGTATCGGGAAAGTACTTTATTTAGTCCGTGGAAGGGACGGAAAATGTACCAGACATATGAATCAGATAAAAAGGGATCATAGGACAGCAGCAGTAGACACACAAGTACCGTTCCACATTCTGGTGGAGAAAGGCCCGAAAGAAGGCCGCAACCAACGACTAGAAAAACTTAAGAGTGAGAGCGCGCAGCCAATAAGGGTGATGAACAGAAAAACGAGAACAACAACAATGCTTCAAGAAAATCCAAAAAGAAATTCATACGTCACAGACTTCAAAGGGGGAGGTGTAAGGACGGCCCGTCGGTAGACTCTCGGAAGCCCTAAGAAGCCCAGGAAGAGCCGCAGACATTCCATCCAATCACGGCTAGGGGAATGTTCTAGAAATGCCAACGTGGAGCTTCTCCATTGGATGGATTAGTTTGATACCTATGTGCTTATTGGTTGACCCAAATGATAATTTACTTTCAGCCAAAAACTATAAATACACGAGATTTCTGTGCTATATTTTGACACTGTTTGGGGCAATAAACTTCCTGCTTACCAGTCTTTGTCTTCTCTCTTTTGCGACGTTTGCGGGTTCTATCGTTCAAGTAGTCAAGTAGTTCGCGGCATATTAAGAATCAAGGTTCGAGATATAACAGTCTCCCACAGTAGGTTGTTGCTGTTAGAGTCTGACCAACGGATCTGAAGTATCTTGCGTAGACAACTGTCATAGTTTTTGAGTTATATCATAAATACACAAGTAAATAGTATCCGATTAAATGTGATTGTAGTTTGATATAGAGATTCCAATATAAATGGTTGCTACCATGTAATGGTAACTATGCTTCACACTACCACTTAGGGAAAAGTAATGCAGTTCTAATAGAATAAAATGACAGGACAATTCCTCAGTTGAATATGTTGTTAAAAGCACAATCTTATTTCTGTTATCGTTTTACAGATCTTAGGATGAGCTTAATCGGTCAAGTATAGAACAGACTATAAAATGTGCTTGTGATGATTTAATTGACTGTACATAACTAACTCTTAGATATCAGATCACTTCCCTAACTATATATAATTCGTTTTTCATATAATTAATAAATCCTAGCTAGTTTGCCATTATTTCTTTGCAAAGTAACTTATTTCTGAAGTTGAACACCAGAGTAATGATCCAGACGATATTCCTTGTTCTATACATCTCTGAATCATTGATAGATAAGAGGTTTAATGTGAATTAGATGGCGTGGATTGGTTTTCGTTTAGCTAATTATGTATTCTTTATCAGCTACTTAAATCATTGATCGACAATGTATAGCACATGATATGATTGTTAATCTGTTCAAATTATCATAACAGGGGATGGAGCTTACAAACTGAGAAACAGGATTATGATGGTAACAATATTCATAGTACTGTATTTCGAAAGAAACGGGGAGATTATAAGTATAGAATGGCAATAAGCCTAAAATTTACCGAGAAAAAGATTTGTCGGCTCATAATTTCTAGTCGTTTCAAATGTTATCTTTATTCGTAGATTATGGTTATCATATTAAGTACAAAAATCGATCATCTTCAGACAACGGCAAGATAATAGTATGATTAATAGCTGCTTATATTGTTTAGGTGTGGAGGAGGTTACAAATGTGCCATGATAATTCCATATGACATGTTTGATTTTACCTTAACGTTTTGCCTACTTATGTAATTTGTAGGTAGTATAAATCGTATCCCAAAATTAAGTCAGGATTGGAGATCCATCGAATGTCCGATTTATGGTGATTATTCAGTACCTTATGATAAGCATTGTTCATGATATCTTTACAACTCAATGCATCGAAAGATTTTTTACAACACTCGTCAGTTGACCACAAAATGCAGTTTATAACAGATAGTACTGACGTACAATTGTCCAGTGTCTTAGATGATTGTTTAAAATTGAACTAAATATCATTGTTAGAATAGGAAGAGTGCATAAATCTCCTTAGGTTGTTATGATTGAGGGTGATGTGTATCTATCTGTTAAAAAAGGGTCATCTAATTAAGGGAGGAAGGTAAAGTCATAATAATGATAACCATAATTAATTTG
The DNA here is from genome assembly GCF_000237925.1 of Schistosoma mansoni. NCBI lineage: Eukaryota > Metazoa > Platyhelminthes > Trematoda > Strigeidida > Schistosomatidae > Schistosoma > Schistosoma mansoni. Next base: position 31,434,243 of record NC_031496.1, read on the forward strand.
AATAGTGAAATTACTTGAAGGAAATAACCTCCGCAAAGCAGCGTAGAAATGACGCCTCTGTTCATGTATTAATTAGAATAATTTGAAGATATTCACTACATACTTGATGATCACATATTTGAGAACTTCGCTTCTGCATAGATACCGAATATTAATAGAATTTATATCGTTACCACACAACAAAAATATTTGGAAAACAAGCTAAGTAATATATTTATTATAACGTAACTGATGTAGTGGATTGACTTCGTCAATCAATCATCCTGATAACTGTTATTATAAAAATACCAATGTTGTTTGAATTCCGAAGGCAATAAGAAGCAGCAACTACAGTTTATTAGCGAATAGCTCAGATAACAAAGTTACAAGCACATCGAGCGTAACAGAATAGAGAAGCTAACATATGTTTGAGCGAGCGAATACAGAGGTGAATTTATAGTCAAATCGAATTAAGGCACAGATACGAAAAGCAAAGTCTGGTAGTAGGATTCGACTAAATCCATACATAGGAAAGATAATGACTTATCGAACGTCATTTAAGCTAGAAAGAGATATGTGCATAGGCTGTCACATATGATCAAGCATACACGTTTAAATGAACAAAACATTGGTCATAATAGTACAGGAAAATAGATGACTTGTTACTGTTCGAATAACATTGTCTGTTAAATAAGTTAGTAAAAGAGCTCAACGAAAATTGATCATAATCGAAATTAATCGTAGGAAGATAAAGAGTGTATACACCTACGCCATTGTGATCGATTCTGAGCCATGTCACACAGTCTCCAATCATTGGTTACGATAGTCACGCGGACCCCAACCAGGTAGTCTGCATCTACCAACATGGCTCAGACTAGAAGTTAGTGACTTCAAGCACTGATGCCACGTTTTGGTTTGGCCGCCCCTAACTTTCTTCCAACTATCCCCTACACTAGTCAGCATAGCGCGTCATGGTAATTGGTGTTCAGGCATACGTAACACGTGACCCAACCATCTCAGCCGATGAAGATTCACAACCTCATCAACTGATTTACCATCATTTCCTAATACCCTGCGTCGAACCTCACTATTACTTACCCGGTGATCCCAGCAGATGTGAACAATATTTCGAAGACCTAACTTTACAATCACCCTATAATCTATGTAAATAGACTAGAAAGTAAAGGCTCATTTGATAGTATACATTCAATACTATGGTTTACTTATCTATTCTCTAGTATACCTATAAATTTCTTAATGACAGTGTTCAAATCTTCACAGTTGAAAATGTATCCACTTATCTACCTTTCTCCGGTTTCATTCTTTCACTTCATCTTTTACTTCAGTTTTATTAATTAAGAAAAAGGGAAACTATCTGTTCCCATGCAATTTTATTTAAATGATTATCTTTTCTTACAAATCACAATCCCATATGGAAGATGATGATGAATGTATAAGTGTGTGTATAAGGGTTTGTTTATGCTATAAAAAAGAAAGATATGTCTTATTTAACAACAAAAATCAGCAAAGCGAACTAAACTTTATGACGCCAGTTCATCATTATTTATGTTGGATCTAAGCAAAACATGTTTCTTTTCAAGGAAAAAGAATAACTAAATCTAGTGTAAGTTTATCAATGATGATGATAATAATGATATATTATATTCTTTCTTTATAAATTATTATTATTATGATTTAAATGAAAGGTTTGTGATAAATCCAAGATTCTCAAATACAACATGGAGAACACCAACTCATTCACACTTGATGGAGAAACTCTGGAAGAAGTGGAAGCATTCACGTACCTGGAAAGTATCATTGATAAACAAGGAGGATCGGATGCAGATGTAAAGGTGAGGATTGTCAAAGCAAGGACAGCATTTCTACAATTAAAGAACATATGGAACTCAAAACAACTATCAACTAACTTAAAAGTGAGAATCTTCAATACGAACGTCAAGACAGTCCTACTGTACGGAGCTGAATCGTGGAGAACTACTACTAAGTCCATCGTCAAGACGGTACAAGTATTTATAAACAGTTATCTACGCAAAATACTCAACATTCACTGGCCGGATACTATTAGCAACAGCCTACTATAAGAGTGGACAAACCAGCTTTCAACTGAAGAGGAAATTAGGAAAAGACGTTGGAAGTGGATAGGTCATACATTAAGGAAATCACCAAATTGCATCACGAGGCAATCCTTAACTTGGAATGGTGAAGGGAGGTGTAAAAGAGGAAGGACAAGGAACACATTACGCCGGGAAATAGAAGTAGATATGAAAAGGATGAATGTTAACTGGAAAGAACTGGGAAGGATTGTCGAGGACAGGGTTGAATGGAGAATACCGGTGGGTGGCTTATACTCCTTCACGAGGGGTGACAGGCGTAAGTAAGTTGTGATAAATTGTATGTTTGAATAGTTAACCGCTCTTATTTTAGTGAATGAGAACACAAGTGAGGATGATCGAATGTATTCGAATAGAAAATTACAGAACATCTTAGCGAAACCTGAGAATCATACAGTAAATATTTCATTAGCAAAATGTCGATGAATCGTCTCAGACTTCACTGTTCCTTGATTTCCACATCAATCATTTTTTATTCTCATTCTCTTTTCTTCGATCTTCCTAACTTTCTGCCACCAGGTTTTTCAATTGATGATCCATACTATTTATATCTATCGATATCAGTAGCACATACCACACTATGTTTACAGAAGTTTTCTACTTTGGAATCTTGATTAGAAAATAGAAAGTAAGAAGTTGTTGTGTTTTCAACATTTTTCCTTTAATTATAAAATTTTTTCATGAATATTACTTAAATGATAAAGATAAGTTTCATTAGAAACAGTTAACACCTTATTAATGGCTGGATAACTTCCAAATAAATTCATCAAATTTTATTGACATATGAAGTTCAACTATATTGAAAGTAAAATAGATACTCAGTAGATGATCATCGAGTTACATCGTACATTGATCAAAGTTAAAATTATGAAACACTAGATTTGAACTCAGTGATCTAATCAACAAACATTTGCCACAAAATCGCCCCCAAATACCCTGGTACGGCCGAGAGTGAGGAATCTGCTCTCCCTCTCCAAATGCTCTCACATGGCCACGCGTATATAGCCTCTGTCAAGGAAGTCCTACTCACTGCATTCTCGTGGCATTACTGTTGTTTACGAAATTGAGAGGACAAAAGGCGAATGACCGACGCTTTAACCGGATTGGTGGACACGAAAAATCTACCTAGGGGAGTTGGAAACCCTGATTCCAAACCAATGGTGCACATGAACTCTAGTATACTAAGGAGACAAATGGCGTATGAATCAATCGTTGGTCACCGGCTACACTGCACCTCCTTACGTTGCTCCACTGCCTTGTGGATCAGACCTTTAGATCAAAGACTCCAGGTGTGGCCTTCTAAGAAAACCACCTGTTTCAGTTTGGGCACCTGAGCAATATCACAGGCCTCACACAAATCAAATGAGATTTGTTTGGTACATATATATCTGGTGCCTCTTTGTACCAATATTTAGGTGTTAAAATAATAATGAATATGGTTATGGAAGGACATTTGAAATCTTGTAAAAAAAGATTGGTGAGTATTTGTTTCCACTTCATTCATATTTTTTAGTTTGTCTATCTTCTAACAAAATGAGATGAGAATACATTAGAATCTATATACTCGTTGGAAGCTACAAAAGTTCCGTTATGTAGTATCTATCATACAATTGTAAGGGTTGATATAATAAAAATATCTACTTTTAAGCATATCATTTACATCTGAACTTCCTATTTAAATGGATATTATGGCGATGTTTGGAACGAATGGTACTGGGTTTCAATCCTAGAGTGAACATCAACTCCAGGATTAAAGTATATCAAGCTAATGAATTCTAATTAGGACGAAACATGCGTCCTGGATTTTACTGTTAGCTATCAGCCAACTCTGTAAAATCCTTGTGACTTAATAAGCATATCAAACCAATCCCCAGATGTTGAACATATACCAGTCAGTCAGCTAGTCAGTCAACATATACCAAAAGAAATTGATCAATTGCAGTCTTGTATATCAATGGAACGATCTAAACAACCGACGGTAACGTCTAATAAAAGTAATTTGTAAATCATGTGCTCACTAGTGACTGGCTTTAAGAGGTATTTTCTGGAGTTCTAGTGAGAAGTAGTGTTCAGTGGAGTTCAACCAGTTCTATTGTGAGATAGTAAATCACTGAAGACAATTTCGTGGATTAGTTGAAATTAGACATTAACACCGTTGGATGCCGGCTCAGTGGTCTACAGGTTAAGTGTTCGCCTGCGAGACTGATAAGTTCTGGGGTTCGAGTCTGACGAGCGGGTTCGTGGATTGTGAATGCGCACTGCTGAGGAATCCCACAACAGAACGAAACAGCCGTCCAATGCTTTCAGGTTTTCCATAGTGGTCTAGCTTCAATTGACTCATGATCTCAACTACAATGTTTAACATATAACTGATGATCTATTAAGAAGTTGTTTTACTATTTATCATTAGAATTTGTCATAAAATGTTTCATTTCAACTCTCTTACTTAGTTAAACATGTAATCCTATCACCTATCTCATAACTTATGTTAACATGTTTCATGCTGGGATTTCTACCACTTTAAATACACTAATGAAACAATCCTTGTTAGCAAATTCATTTAATTGTTGATTTGTAAAAGAGAGAGAAACAAAAGTTGCCCAGATTTTAGGTTGACTAGTCCTATTGCCATTTATATCTATATGTGTGCACATTTGTAAGTAAGTGAATGAGTGAGTGAATACAAATGAAGCTTATTCATAGAGCATTATGAATATCAGTGTGTGTGTGTGTGTAGTGTGTATGTACACTTAAGAATTAGAGAACCACTTAAGAAAAATACAACTTTTACAGTAATATAGATTGTAACCGTGTGATAAAATGAATTCTCTTTCAAAAATGGTCAAGTGGAAACAAATAGTAATTTATACTATATTAGTAGTATATAAAAGTTTCTTTAAAAAAAAACATGTAAAACTTTTATAAAGTCAGATTGAATCAAAGTAACCTTGGTAACATTAAATGAATGAATAATACTATTAGACATCTTTACATCCTCCTTACACCTGTTACCCCTCATAGAGGAGCATAGGCCACTCACCAGCATTATCCATTCAAGTCTGTCTTAGGCAATACTATTGGACAGTGGAATAATAAAAAAAAATCTAACTGTATACTTTTAGATGGGGATTTTCATTATGAATCAATGTTAAGCTAGAGAAGTATGGAATATATTAGATGAAATACTGAATTGCTATCGTATCTTATTTTGAAACTTTTTTGGTTGTTCTTATAGATGATCATAGTCTAGATTAGTGATGAAATTTCAAGCCTCTTGTTAAATACAAGACTATGACTAGCTATTGGAAGGATTTTCCTAAGTTTTATCGTTTGGAAAGACATAACTTGTAATATCGGGAAAGTTACTCATCAAATATAGTGAATGGGGATTACACTAGATAGTGGTGAGTTGACTAAACTTGAAAATTTCAACCAATGAACTTCAGCTTTATGATAAATGCTGTAACCGCTGAAAGAACTTAATGAGATATGTAGTTACATCCTAGAAATCCAATTATTTAGGCAGTAACAAAAAAAATGTGATCAAAATTTCTCTCACTTTTATGTAATTAAAATGACTTCAGTTCAATTGGACAGTCTTTGATATTTTTCATAGTTGAAATCATGAGTCAATTGTAGCTAGACCACCATGGAAAACCTGGAAGCACTGGAAGGCCGTTTCGTCCTATTAAGGGACTCATTAGCAATGCGCATCC
>NC_031496.1:31440399-31441629 GCF_000237925.1 Schistosoma mansoni
ATCAACAATGACTAATAAATACAAATATACCATCCTGAAACCTCTACCAGATGTCCACCTGACAGAATCCACCAATAACTTTATCTACTTGCTGATGAACCACACTTGTTGTATAAGGTCTTATGATACTCCTCAGTCACCTAAATCAAATACAATTAGATTCAAACATTTAACCTACTGGTTGAAAGACGATTGTTTCAACCAAATAAACCATCACTGCATATCAATAATGTTATAATCAATTATTAGGATACTTTCGGCGAAAATGAATCGAAAATCAACGTAAGATAGTGTTTAATACTTCTCTTTACAGATTACGTAATAAACAATAGTAGTACAGTGAACAAGAGCACAAGTGGGTACAATCGAATTTATGTGAACACAAAATTACAGAATATCCTATTAAAATCTGAGAATCATAAAGTAAATACTGAATTTGCGAAATGTCAATCAATGGTCTCAAACTTGGTTGATCCTTTTCCAAATGTCAATCAATCATCTCGAACTTCGCTGTTCCTTAGTTTCCTCAGTAATCATTCTCTGTTCTCATCCTCTTTTCTTCGATCTTCTTAACCTTCTGCCTCCAGGCATTTCACTTTCGACTGATGATACAAACTACTGTGGTGTGGGTTACTGATATCCACATAAGTAGTATATGACGATGGTCGGGCATTGAATGTATTTCAGTAGAACATCGATAAAGAGAGAACGGGAATGGCATGCAATTGGTACGGAAATGCATGAACAATTATGATCGGAGACTATGGACGGATATTTTCAGAAGGAACAGTCAAATTGAGACAATTGATTGTTATTTTGCAAATTAACTGTTCACTATATGGTTCTCATATTTTAATGAAATATTCTGTAATGTTTTGTTTAATACATTCGATTGTCCCCAACTGGTGTTCTTGTTCACTACACTACTAATATCTGTCAACATCAGTAGTACACACTACAGTAGTAGTAGTTGTTGTTGTAGCGGTACATACATCATTCATTTCAAATGGTCTTTTGAAAGTAAATAATTTAAAATTTTGATATCTATACTGATCCATGAGATGGTCGAGAAGATGAAGTTTAATTCGCTGAGATGGAGCACAGATAGATAAACAGACGAACAAAGAGATAGACAGACAAACAAATAAACAAACAGATAGACAAACAAACAAATAAATAAACAGACGAACAAGCAGATAAACAAACAAACAAACAAACAAACTGTATTGT
>NC_031496.1:31441829-31451911 GCF_000237925.1 Schistosoma mansoni
AAAATTAATTTAGTATTGTTTCTAAATAGTTACATATATTCAATTTAAGTAAATTTACATAACCAAAGTTTCTTGATATGGCTTAGAATCCATCACAGTGACGTCGTTATGTTCACTCTTTATCTTCCTTTAAATCCTGAGTTTTAAAACTATCTCGAGGTGACTAATTTTTCTCTTTACCTTATAGTCAATCTATCATATTATTATTATTACTTATATGGTTCATTAAATTCAAAATTCTCAAAATAATCTTTATTGTGTGCTCAGTGGCAATGCGCATCCACGATCCCGCACTCACGAGATTCGAACCCTAGACCTACCAGTCTCGCACCATGCAGGTTTTCCATGGTGGTCTAGCTTCAATTGAATCATGATTTCACTATGAAAATATTTACAATACAGTTTGTTTGTTTGTTTGTTTGTTTATCTGCTTGTTCGTCTGTTTATTTATTTGTTTGTTTGTCTATCTGTTTGTTTATTTGTTTGTCTGTCTATCTCTTTGTTCGTCTGTTTATCTATCTGTCTGTCTATCTGTTCATTTGTTTGTTTGTCTATTTATCTGTCTGTCTGTCTATTTATCCGTTTGTCTGTCCGTCTGTCTATCTATTTATCTGTTTGTCTCCCTATCTATTTGTTTATATTGTAACTATGTTGTACAATTATGTATTGTATTCAAATGTTTACGTAATAGTAAATAATAAATTTGTAAATTTGCATTTTTTTCATTAATTAATAATAAATTTAATAAATCATTAGTAAATAATTCTGTATAATCTTTGATATTATTCTGTATATGATTGAAGTCATTCTTAGATTCAATATCCATTGAAGGTAATAGACTTATGGTTTTGCTTAATCTTTCTATAAGTTTATTAAAGTTAATACTTAATTTGGAAGAATTCAACAAGGATGATGATGAGGATGAGGGTAGTGGTGGTGGTGATGGTGGTGAAGATTCTGTTGTTTCCATGTTTATATTCTTAGATATAACATTGTTATTTTGGTTACTATGATGTTTTGGTAAGATTCCATCTACATTATGTTTTATTACTTGGTTACCATTCTTAATTGTCTCTGTAATCTTGTCAGTATAATGATCTTCATAAAGATCATTCTTACGTGTAGAATTGATTGAATTTGAGAACCATGTTGAATTTCTTTGTGGAGAATTATGAATTAATTGAACAAATTCATTGTTATTTCTACTTTCATTATGATATATAGGATTATCGGTATATGTAGAAGATAAGTGTTTAGACACCGAATGTAAGTAATCTGTATGAGAAGTAAACAATGGGATAGAAGTGTGCTCTAATTTCTCTGAAGGTAAAGACGATGCTGATAATGATGATGGTAAAGAAAGTGGTGGTGGTGGTGGTAATAAAGAATGTGGAGTGTGAGAATATTCTCCAGTATTCGTAGCATATGACATATTATGATTATATCTGAATGATAAACTAGATTTATTTGAATAAAGTTCTTTTTCGAATAGTTCTTCAATCAATAATTCAAGACTTTTATGACTATAATGATGAAGCGATGGAAAAAAACTTTGTTGTAACCATTTTAATGATGTAGGTGAAGAAACAGTTTGTTTTAATTTAGGCAATCGTAGAAGTAATCGACCAAATCGAAATGGTTGATAGTGAGAATAATTATATTTATCATATTCTTCTAATGCACATTGTATTCTTTCTTGAATAGAATCTACAAGAGTTGGATCTTTTAGGCCAGGAGCTTCTGAAGAGAAAAATAAAAGTGATTAATCGCCGAGTAGTGGCCAATGTCATATTATTTATTCCCTTACAGTTGAATCAATCCTATCAATTAATTTGCGATATGGCTGTCATTCTAGTTAACTTAACATTCACTATATTGAGATGTTAGAGGGTTGTCTACAAGAAACCTTGGACCTAGATTTCTTTATGGTTACTATTCATCAGTAGGTCATAAATGTAATATCGAAAGAATTGACTCTCTCTGTGGAATTCGAATCAGTGTCATCCAGCTTCAGTGTTTCAAATACTACCATTGAACTCGTTGGGTCGCTACTGACCTCTTAGAGGACTGATATGCTTTTACAGTTAATTGAGTAGTGATTAACAGCATACCTTAAAAGTTCATTGCTAATGTATCGAATATTGAAGCTGAATGATACCAGTTCAAATCCCATGGAGAGTCAGATTCTTCGACATTACATGTATAGCTTAATGATGAATATCAACTACCAAGATATCTAGGTCCAAGTTTTCCTACCGACTAACTTCAAACAACTCACTACGTAAAATGGTCAGAAGATATGTATAATATGATTATAATTAACAAGTTGAGCGAAAAAATTATTTTGAACTAGGTTCTTGTCATCATGACTCTACAGCAATCAATCGGTTAATCATGAAAGCTAATTCAGTATAAACATAAAAATATAAACTACAAATAAAAGTTTGAAATCCACCAATTAAACTAAGTAAAAAAAAGGATACTACAGCGGAAAATCTGCTTTATTTATCTGATTTTTTACACACATTCTGCTGTATGTGAAAGTGTGAAATCTGATTCGAAATTGTTTGTCATCAATTATCCCTACTCAATCATATATAAATAACTATATTCACATACAGTAGCTAGCAGTGGAAACCAGAAAGCTCGTTTTATTCTATTTGGAACTCGTCGACTAAATGTACCTGAATCTCACGGTTGATGATCACTCTGGGACTCGAACCCAGTACCTTACGCTTCAAACACAAGCACATCATCCAATTAGCTACTGAGTCCTGATAGCCACTAAATTGTGAAATAGAGTGAAGTTTAAATTCACTTGGTATTGTTTACTTGAATCTTTCCATCGATGTTTATGAATGCAATTGATCAGTCTCTGATTGGCATATGTAAATACTGTGCGTATTGCCTCGATATTGCCTTGATGCACTGCTAGCCAAAAGTTTGTGCTAATGATGTCGTTCAGAAGAACGATGAGAGCTACACGACCAAACCATCCAGCTCAGAGAACAAAACTCCATCAAAATCATTCACCTGAGCTACGAATCTTCTCCACTATCTCACTATTCATCTTTACTTATAATGCTTGTGACTTATGGCGATATCGAGGCAATCCGTACAGGATGCACATATACCAACAAGAGACTGATCAATTGAAGTGATAACCATCAATAGGATGACTCAAGTAAACAATACCAAGTGAATTTGCATTCATGCACTTTTGAAATCTTTCCTTTATGTTGTGAATCAGTCATAAATTAATGATAATATATACTTTACATGTTATATTTTTGATTATTCCTAGTACACGAAGTTTCTCTTATTTCCTCATTGTTAAACTAATGAATGTTATTCAAGTAGATGCTAAGCGTTAGACTGACCGGTTAACTATTTGATTTCCACCATTTTACTACAGACATATATATATATATATATATATATATATATATATATATATAAACACATTAATATTGGTACAAGGGGGCACCAGATATATATGCTCCGCACAAATCTCATTTGATTTGTGTGAGGGCTGTGATATTGCTCAGGTGCCCAAACTGAGGCGGCTGGTTTTCTTAGAGGATCACACCCGGAGCCTTTGACCTAAAGATCCGATCCATAAGGCAGTGGAGCATCGTGAGGAGATGCAGTCCTATGGTAGACGGTGACCGACGATTAGTTCATACGCTATTTGTTCCCTCAGGATACTGGAGCCCATGTGCACCAATTGTTTGGAATGAGAGTTTTCCAACTCCCGTATGTGGATTCTCTGTGTCCACCAACCGGGTTAAAGCGCCGGACATTCGCTTTTCGTCCTCTCAATTTCGTAAACAACAGTAATGCCGCGAGAAGGTGGTGAATAAGACTTCCCTGTCAGAGGCTATATACACGTGGCCATATGAGAGCATTTGGAGAGAGTGAGAGCTGACTCTCCCCACTCTCGACCGTACCAGGGCATTTGGGGGTACAGATATATATATAATACTTCTTTTTCATGTTCATAAGAAGTTATCAGGATGCTTAATTTCAAAAGTCTAACTTATAGAGAATAATTCAAGTCAAAGATACTTGGTCGTTTTGCTTAACACAATGCCAAACATCAATGTTAGAATTCCCATCACCAAATATGAAATATTCAATGTGACAATAATAATAATAATAAGCAACCTAACAACTGTCAGTTATACTTTATTATAAAAACACAGTATTTTAATAAGTAGTATATAATTTGTCAATTAAATTTCATATTCATTTCCCCACCACCACCCCACCCCCAATAAGATTTCTATTGTTCATTACAATAATAGTAGCTAATTATACTTTTTTCCAATCTCTTTTATTTCTCTAATATAAAACAAATTTTGTATCGCTACTAATGTTACCAAGTCATTTAGAGTTAACATTTAAAACTAAGACTAAGTAAATACAAAGATAAGTGTGAATGTAACTAAGACACATGTTGTCTAGTTTCGCACCCGAAATTTTCTAAAATTATTACAATAATAAACCTTATTAGTCTATATCTGCCTTTTATCCTTTGATGCTTTACGTCTGTCTTCTTCTTCTTCTACTTCTTCTCTTCCCTTGTCTATACCTTCACCTTCTTCAATTCTATACTTATCCTTATAGTGGATATTCTTGAATAAACTGTTCAACAACATATACAACTACATATATGTATATATAAGTAACTAAATGGAAAATTTCATATTACTGAAGAAAAAAAGGGTATTAATTAGCAAGATGTTAACAAAAACCGGCAGGTATTCCAATTTCAGATTGTTTGTCCGTTTCTTTTCTTTTGAATAAATAAAATGTAAAACTTGGCAATTGTTATATAACTTGTTTTTCTAACAAGTAACCCAGCAATATTCATTTAGTAACGAAACGGTTACTCTTCTTCCCATCATTCATCGTTTACACATATGAATAGACGAATAGATTTTTTTTTTGGTATCATCTCTCACTACATAAAAATTCATTAGTGGTACAGGGGGTGGGGGGCGAGAAATACATAATATAGTAACGAAACGGCTACTCTTTTCCCATCATTCATCGTTTACACATATGAATAGACGAATAGATTTTTTTTTTTTGGTATCATCTCTCACTACATAAAAATTCATTAGTGGTACAGGGGGTGGGGGGCGAGAAATACATAATATAGTAACGAAACGGCTACTCTTTTCCCATCATTCATCGTTTACACATATGAATAGACGAATAGATTTTTTTTTTGGTATCATCTCTCACTACATAAAAATTCATTAATGGTGCAGGGGGTGGGGGGTGGGCGAGAAATATTCAATACAGTATTCATTAATGTACAACTCTATATCTGTCCAAATATGTTCAAAAGACATGTAGAAACAATTAGACAATAATAAGACCATAACTATTCAATGTCTTTTTTGGTCTTTTTACAGAAAACAAGTTAAATAGAACAACTGAATATTTTAAAACAAATCTCCTGGAGTTAATTCATGTTTCTTTTTTGAATAACAAGGTTGATAATTGAATGATAATATTAAATAAATCAGAGGGGGTTTTGTGGAGAATTTAGTATTTTCATAGTTGAAATCATAGGTCAATTGAAGCTAGACCACCATCGAAAACCTGGTACACTGGACGACCGTTTCGTCCCATTATGGGACTCCTCAGCAGTGAGCATCCAAGATCCCGCCTACCGAGTTACGAACCCAGGACCCATCAGTTTCGCGCACGAGCGCTTAACCACTGGACCACTGAACCGGCCGGTATCCAACGGTGTTAATGTCTAAGTTTTATAATTAGTACTACTAACTGATCTCGGTTAAATAAATTATTTTTAACAAAAAATGAAAACCAGGAAGCACTAGACAACTGTTTCATCCTAGCATGGGACTCCTCAATAGTACGAATCCATAACCTTATAGGAGATTGAGCTGAGAACCTACAGCTTTGTTTGAGAACGCCTAACCTGTAAACTATTGTAATGGTACCGTATGGTTCATATGTTTAACTTCAATTAATTCACGATATTGCACAATCATGATCTGATCTTAATGTCAAGTGATTCCTGTTATTCAATGATTGTCTAACTAAGATCAGTTCATGATATTAATTTTAAAAAATGTAACAATCTCTGCAAGCCCACCCTCTATCCAGTAAACTAAAAATTATGAGATAACATTTCATAAATAGTTAGTCTAATTTAAATAGCTTGTCAGAATTAAGAACCTTCCATTAGGATCGAACCTCAAACTTATCACATTTCTATTGTGTCATCAATATTTCGATTTATTAAATGGCTTAGTGATTTTCCAAGCTTCTAACGTGTTATCTGTCGATTTAGGTTTTCTATTTCATTCGCTTGAATTCCCTACCCTATTCGTGATAAATCCGTATTGAGGAATTACTTGTTATTTGAGAATGTGTATACGATTTGTTTCACTTACAAATATCTTAATATTAGACACTTCCTACAATATTATCATGGTAGAGTTTGTATGAAGCTACATGAAGTTAAAATGGACACATCCTGATTTATAATGATGTATCTCGAAATACTGAAGAATATTTATACCTCAGAAAGATTATTTTATCGAAATCATATTCTTTGAATTGGGTCGTTTATTCGTGAAGTATTCATTAACTGTTTGAACAAATTCATCAGTACAAACTTTAGATAGATAAACTATTTCATTAAGATACAATGATGGTTTCGATAATTAGTGAAAAATCAAGGAAATTTTTTTTATAATGAATTAACATCAGTTAGTGAATAGTTAGAAACTAAGTGGGTATCGATCATCTAGTTTGCCCTATTCACTGATTTTTCAGCATGGCATTGTGCTTACTATAACACATGAACGTTTTATCAGAAAGGGTTTTCGTGGAGACGTTAGTAATTTTATAAATGAGATTCATGAATCAATTGAAGCTAGACCACCATGGAAAATCTGGAATCACTGGACTGCCGTTTTGTCTTATTGTGGGATTCCTCAGCAGTGCGCATCCACGATCCCGCCTCGTGAGATCTCAACTATGAAAGTTTTTGGTAGTTCACTTCTGAAAATTTCGGAACGAATAATGAAAGAAATATAATAATCTTCTCACATTCTCAGTCAGTCACCATCTGATATCGTCCTGCCAAATAAAATTCCCCACAAAATTAATTCATGTCAAAAATATTCAGATAAGAAAATTCGACGAGACTGTATTTTATGGACGACGAACGAATCTCAAGTGACCTTGAGAAATATTAGCCAATCAGAATACAGTTAGTATTGAGTATATCATACAACACCAAAGAATTAGAGTCGGTACACTTCTTTTACATGGTCAAAAAAAGGTTAGAAAGATGTTCAAAGGTTTTAAAATCGTAATGCATAAGGTAGAGAAGCTCATCTATATGGCTCCATAATACTTGGTCTCTGAAGCCATGATAAGGTTACAAAAACTCTCTCAGTCTCGACTACATAGCTTCAAAATTGTTTCTATGTACTCTGGTTGTGTAAGTTTATCATTTTTATTATGGATATGTCCCTACAATACTCATACATCTGAACAGCCGAAGCTTCAGTAACATCTGCGAATATTTCAGCCAATAATACTGGTGCTTTTATTATACAGTTCACAGCAATTATTATTATAAAATGCCTTAGTCTCAATCTGGATCGAGAGAAAAAAGTTCCTATTCTAGCAGACATCCTACAACATATATGACACCGAAAGATAACATCACGGTAGTCTGCACAAGATCTACAAGTCATCTGGTTACAGCAATTACAAATAAAAGAACTTCTTAGAAGTTCCATTTATTGAAAACACTTAATAGTCACGTCTCAAAAATCCTCTCTGAACCGACGGTACATAAGCACCAGGTACTGAAATTGGCGTCATGATCTTGAAATCCCTCAAACGCTTCTAAATGGTTCATCCATAAATTATAGTCTGGCCAACAATCCTTTTTCTGACTTTGAAATCTAAAAGTGACAATTTTGTCATAAGACCTAAGCATCAATATAACTAACACCCTGAAGTATTCATCAATATGTTTCTCAGTAGTCTCTACAAACTAGAAAAATGAAGTAACCATAGTTTTCCCACTGTATATAAACAACAGAACTTGAGGTAAGATAGGGTGGGGAGGTGGTCAACAGTGAACGCATGTCCAATCGATTTGCGCTGTCTGTTCCTAATTTCATCGACTTGTGGAATCTGGTTTATCCTCTCCCACAGAAGGCTGTTACTGATAGTATCCGGCTTTATCCAAGTAAGTATATAACTCAAAAATAACTACACAAAACTGTAATTGTTGTTAAATAAGCCAATGAGTAAAGTGAATGGATCATAACTTGATATATCGATAATTATTTGATTAACATTTTCAGTATATAATCTATTAACTTCTATTATTATTTATTATTGATTTTTTTTAATTGATTTTAGCCAAGTGATCAATTGATTTTATTGAATAATTCTTGGCCAGAATTATTTATGCTTTATTTAGCTCAGATTTATAATATTTCATTGATTACATCATCATCATCATCCGATTACAATAATAATAATAATCAGGTCGTTACATCGAATTGGTCAGATCAATCTAATTTATTATTACTGGACCAACAATATTCAATAGAATTTCAAGATCAATTAGAAAGAATACAACAATTGAATTTAGATCAATCTGAATATGTTTGTTTAAAAGCACTAATATTATTTAATTCTGGTAAGTTCTGTTGTCACAATTGATTGATCACTGGGTGGTGATCAATGTCATGTGTGTCAAGTCCTTCTTAGTGCTGATCGAATGCTATCGATCAAGTTGCAATGTGGCCACCAGTCTAGGTGGCTCGACACTGCGTGCACTAAGTTGAGATAAGATGGTGGTTGGAAGTTGTCAACAGGAAACCCTGGACCCGGGTTTCATGCCACTTGACACTCGTCAGCAAGGTGTACCTGTAATCTTGAGGGAACTGATGCTCCCTGACGGATTCGATCCCGTGTCACTCAGCTTCACAGTCAGAGACGTTACCACTGAGCTATTCGGGCTGCAACCAACCTCCTGTAGGACTGAGATGTAATCACAATTGATTGATCACTGGGTGGTGATCAATGTCATGCGTGTCAAGTCCTTCTTACGAGTACCAAGTAGCACGAAACCCGGGTCAAGGGTTTCCTGTTGACCACCTCCAACCACTATCTTACCTCAAGTTCTGTTGTTTATATCCAGTGGGAAAACTATGGTTACTTCATTTTTCTAGTTTGTAGAGACTACTGAGAAACATATTGATGAATACTTCAGGGTGTTAGTTATATTGATGCTTAGGTCTTATGACAAAATTGTCACTTTTAGATTTCAAAGTCAGAAAAAGGATTGTTGGCCAGACTATAATTTATGGATGAACCATTTAGAAGCGTTTGAGGGATTTCAAGATCATGACGCCAATTTCAGTACTTGCTGCTTATGTACCGTCGGTTCAGAGAGGATTTTTGAGACGTGACTATTAAGTGTTTTCAATAAATGGAACTTCTAAGAAGTTCTTTTATTTGTAATTGCTGTAACCAGATGACTTATAGATCTTGTGCAGACTACCGTGATGTTATCTTTCGGTGTCATATATGTTGTAGGATGTCTGCTAGAATAGGAACTTTTCTCTCTCGATCCAGATTGAGACTAAGGCATTTTATAATAATTGCTGTGAACTGTATAATAAAAGCACCAGTATTATTGGCTGAAATATTCGCAGATGTTACTGAAGCTTCGGCTGTTCAGATGTATGAGTATTGTAGAGATATATGCGTAATAAAAATGATAAACTTACAAAACCAGAGTACATAGAAACAATTTTGAAGCTATGTAGTCGAGACTGAGAGAGTTTTTGTAACCTTATCATGGCTTCAGAGACCGAGTATTATGGAGCCATATAGATGAGCTTCTCTACCTTATGCATTACGATTTTAAAACCTTTGAACATCTTTCTAACCTTTTTTTGACCATGTAAAAGAAGTGTACCGACTCTAATTCTTTGGTGTTGTATGATATACTCAATGCTAACTGTATTCTGATTGGCTAATATTTCTCAAGGTCACTT
>NC_031496.1:31452111-31471628 GCF_000237925.1 Schistosoma mansoni
AGTTTTGTGTAGTTATTTTTGAGTTATATATTTACTTGGATAAAGCCGGATACTATCAGTAACAGCCTTCTGTGGGAGAGGATAAACCAGATTCCAAATGAAGAGGAAATTAGGAAAAGACATTGGAATTGGATTGGACATACATTAAGGAAATCACCAATGCGCATTACAAGGCAAGCCCTAACTTGAACTCCGGAAGGGAAGTGGAAAAGAGGAAGGCCAAAGAACACATTACGCCGAGAAATAGAAGCATATATGAAAAGGATGAATAATAACTGAAACGAACTGGAAAGGATTGCCCAGGATAGGGTTGGATGGAGAATGCTGGTGAACGACCAATGCTCCTCCACGAGGGGTAACAGGCGTAACTAAGTAAGTAATATAGTCTAATGTTCAGTCAGTCAGTCAGCCACATCGTAGGACCAGGCACATATATGCATTGGTCCAAGTTGCCATACCTTGTTAGCACAAGACGAATACCGAATTCATAGAAGTAGTTAATTTAAAGGTGGTAATATATAAAAGAAAGATTGTATATAAGGATATAGTACAGAAAGAAAGACAGATATGAAACAGTTTTAATCTCACGTTTTAAGGGAAGATAAAGAGTGTATACACCTACGCCGTTGTGATCGACTCTGAGTCATGTCTAATGATAATTTTAAACGTCTAACATGTGAGTTAGAAGCCCAGTTTTCGTTATGTCCTGATAACGATTATGAATGGTAACTTTTGAGAACTATTTATGGAGCAATATGATATGTATATTTCCTATGGTATAGTTGTTGAGTAACTAAACTATTCATATTCGTATCACTCTTATTATAAGCTTTATTACGACCCATATACTATTATTATACGATCTACCATTCATGAGTTATTCCTAGTATATTAATTACTGCCCCCCCCTATTCACAGCCACATTTGGCTAAATCTTGTATAAATGTTATTTTCTATTTTATGGTACGATGTGGTCCGTTGGATTGGCACATGCTTCAAATAAATTATTCATACCCCAGAGGCTGTTATTGGTGTTGTGCACTCAACTAGCTGGGTTAGGCAGAAAGCAGGACTAATACGTACTTTAGACTGCTCGTACGGTTTCCGTGTATCATTGGTCCGATCGATAATTCACTGCTCTCTAATTGGCGGTTTTATCACGTTTAACATTATCAGAGGATCTACTCGGTCACATGGTATAACAGTTTTATAATCTATAAGAAATTCTTTTTCTGAATATTAGTACACCGTAATTCATTAAACAGCTAGATCTAAACATGAATGAAGACAGATTGATTTAAAACAAAACAGTAGTGAATAGCTTCCTAGATTCATTTCATTATCGCAATAAGGTAAAAGAACTATTCAATAATTTATTTTCATTAAAATCATCAATCTGAAATCTCTTGATGAATGGGTAATGAATATCTGAAATAAATAATTAATCGCATTCAAGGGATGCTAAAAGTAATTGTCAGGATACTCTGATTCAACTAGGTTTTATGTTGTTAGATGGCTAGAGGTCATCGATAAGAAAATGTAGACCTAAGTTTTCTGATCGTTGGCAGTCAAAAATAATGCGTATTTTCAATCTTCATAGAACTGATGCTCTCTGTAAAACTGAAATCCTTATCATCAAAGTTCATTTCATAAAACTTCACTACTGAAATATTCAGCTAGCGAATAATTTCTAATGACATCCCAGATTAGGAAGCTGAATTACAGGTACTTGATTTGTAAACGAAGCCAAAGTTCCCTCAATATTATAGGTATGACTTATTGACGAGTTACAACTACAACTAACAGCTACATCATAACCCGACCAATAAAACTCGATCATAACTAAAGAAATTCGATAAGCATTACATTATTCACTATTCAGTCAATTGTAAAGGGTTGATTTAGTTGATATCCATCAAAAAGGCTGTAGCATATTTCAAACTTGAAATGACTGATAATAGAATCATTTCTGAATAATATGTAGGGCCAGTGAAATGTAACTGAGCCCTAGCCAAATCATCCATCTGTTGGATCACTGAATATCGTACAGATCATCGATCCCTTTCAAGGTCAAGGACAACCAACGCGCATTGGCTAATCGTATGCCATGTGTTGTACGGTCTTCAAAGCATCCATAGTACCTTGATACGACGAAGGGGTAGTCCACGTCAGCTGCTGACTGTAAAGTGTGATTTTGATGTTAGTTGTTGTTCACACCATCCCCGTCTAACTCAAGTAGGCTACCAATCATTCGACATAGATCATCTAGCTTGGTGATCTACAAGTATATTAATAATTGGTACTACTAACCAATAGACCCACATTTCATCAGAACTGATAATATTAATCAATATAATCAGCTGTCACTCTACTATCCACCGTACAATCAGTTTATATCCATGTAATCAACACGATTTTGATAGTTTTAAAATCTACTTTCTACATTAACATTCATTGAAACAAAAGACAACATTATTCATGAGTCAGAATTATCTTCCATAAAATTCCTTGATATTAAGGCCAACTTGTATCTAATAATAATTTATTTGACTAATAATAAATTTGGGATAAAACTGTGTTGTTATGTTTTCTTTCTTTTTTTTCCTCAACAACTAATGTCTTTATTAGCAAAGATGGATAATGACTAACAGTGGAATCCAAGACGCGCGTTTCGCCCCATTTGGGTACTCGTCAGCTGGATGTACCTAAATCTCAGAGTTGATGTTTGAAACGAAAGGTACTGGGTTCGTTCCAAGAGTGAAAATCAACTCTGAGATGCAGGTACATCCAGCTGACGAGTCCCATATAGGACGAAGTGGTGCGCGTCCTGGATTCCACTGCTAGCCACTATCCATCTTTGCTTATAATGCTTGTGAATTAAGACTATATCGAGGCAATACGCACAGTATGCACATATGCCGATTAGAGACTGATCAGTTGCAATCCTAAATATCAATGGGAAGATTCAAACGAACAATACTAAGTGAATTTAAACTTCACCCCATCGCACAAGCAAGTAGCTATCAGGACTCAGTAGCTAAGTGGATAACGTGATGGCGTTTGAAGCGAACGGTACTGGGTTCGAGTCCCAGAGTGAACATCAACAAATCTGAAATTCAGGTACATCCAGCTGATGAGTCCTAAATAGGATGAAGTGGCGCGAATCCTGGATTCCCCACTACTAACCACTGTCCATCTTTACTTATAATATCTTTACTTTTCCAATTTTCTATACAGAAAAAAATATTCTCATGTTCATACGATGTTTTATTACAATAGTGTTCAATCATTCAAGAATAATTTTAAAAAAATTACGGAAATACATAAGGCAGAAAATAAGATTTACACACAGCATGCATTCTGGGCCAAAAAAAAAGAAAGATTTTGCTTCAGGCAACATATTATCATATAATTTCCGAGTTTTGATTATTCTTATTCCATGTTAGTAACTATAATACTAATCATTACTTAGAGTGTTATATGTAAATTGTTGTCATGTATATGAATATATATGTATTTGTTTGTCTGTATATGTTATATATTATTATTATTCCTTTATGTATATTTACCCCCCCCTTTTTGTTCATTTTATATAACCCCCTCCCTCTATGTTGAATCATAATACTCTAATTCAATTAAATCAATTGTACAAGAAGTAAAAAAGAAATGAATGGCCTAATTAATCTTTGACTTTATTGGCCTGTTGCATAACAAAGGTCAATAGTAATAATAATAACATATAAAACTGTTTCATTTATTTTCCCAAAGGTTTGGTAAATATTTGATTAGATGCCTATATATATTCAGAAGGGGATTTGTGGAGATTTCAGTATTTTTCAAAGTTGAAATCATGAGTCAATTGAAGCTAGACCACCATCGAAAACCTGGAAGCACTGGACGGCCGTTTCGTCCTATTATGGGACTCCTCAGTGGCAGTGCGCATCCACGATCCCGCTCTCGCGAGATTCGAACCCAGGACCTACCAGTCACGAGCCGAAGCCCTTAACCGATAGACCACTGAGCGGGTTCGTGGATGCGCACTGCCACTGAGGAGTCCCATAATAGGACGAAACGGCCGTCCAGTGCTTCCAGGTTTTCGATGGTGGTCTAGCTTCACTTGACTCATGATTTCAACTTTGCCTATATATATATATATATATATCAAACTATATATCAGTTTAATGGGTGAGAAGAATTATAACACATTTTAAACTAAAGATGGATGATGGCTAATAATGGAATTCAGGATGCACGTTTCGTCCCGTTCGGGACTCGTCAATTGGATGTATCCCAACCTGGGAGTTGTTGTTCACTCCGGGACTCGAACCTAGCACTGTTCACTTCGAACGTCATCTCGTTATCCATTTAGCTACTGAGTTCGATCAGTCACTGACTTGTGAGACCAATAAAAAACATATTTGTTTGAATAATTTTTTACCCTTTTCCCTAAAGAGTAAGACGATAAGTAATACTATGTTGGACCTAAATGTCTGTATATCATTCGACCTCAATATTTCTATCAATAGATAAACAAAAAGAATCATAAGTAGACAAGTTTTCGTTATTTAATATTAAAACTAGTTGTCTTGTCAATACTCTAACTAATGTATAATAAATTACGTCTTCTTATAGTATTCTTCAACAAAAGGTGGGAAATGCTAAAGAGTAATCTTTATTCTAACTAACTTGAATAGCCCTATTACAATAAATTCATTATCAGTAAAAAGTTGGTCATTATTCATGTTGTTCTGTAAATCTTGGTTTTCTCAAAATATTTAAATTTATATCAGAAGGAGTTATTGTGGATATTATATTCATTTCAATAGTTGAGATCATGAGTCAATTGAAGGTAGACCATCATGGAAAACCTGGATTTATTAAGATTTATCAAGAGATCATGATATACGAAGTTATTATTTTAGTTGAACAGATTGTGAAGTGTAGTTCAGGATGAGAGCATCAGAATTAAGCATTATATGGAACGTTTCAGCTACTCTCCTTTCTTTGTAATTAGAAAAAAACTTTTTTGTAATATTTTGATGGTTCTGAAATCAACTTGGTGGTCGGTGAAGTAGTGTGAAACGTCAGAAAATCTCATTTTCATACTCATTCGGATATTAAAAAAATATTAAGCGCTCACGCGCGAGGCTCATAAATACTAGGTTTGAATCTCATGAGTCAGGATCGTGGATGCGCACTGCTGAGGAGTCCCATAGTGAGACGAAACTGTCATTCAGTGCTTCCAGGTTTTCCATGCTGATCTAGCTTCAATTGACTCATGATTTCAAATATAACATTATAACAATCTACTCAATGCCCAATATATTCAAAATTATCAAATCAAAACTTGGTAATGGTACCTACCTAATGAACTTTAGATTATAGCAACTATTCTACACCGAATTTCGATTATGGTTAAATTAGGTTAAGTCATTTTATTAACTTACTTAACAGACATTGTCATTTGGATAGTAACAATTAGCATATATCTTTGTACTGTTATGATCACTACAGCACATGACAGACTCTAACCAAAACGTTGATTACTTAAATATCATTCAATGATTCATCCTTTCCCCACATATGTATGCAATCAAATCCTATTATCAGCTTTTGTTTTGTATTGCTGCGCCCTTATACAATTTGATTATAAATTTGCCTATGTAATTGCTTACGCTCGATCTCTGATACTTACTCATGTGCTTGTAGTTTTCTGACCTGTGTCATTTGATAACAAACTGTAGTTGCCACTTCTATTTACCTTCTGATTTCATGTACCGTTAAGATTTGTATTATAACAGTTATCGAGGTGAACGATTACCTGAAGCATTACACTACAAGTTCATTAGTTTACTATAAAATATACACAGAATAAACTATTCTTCATAATGAACTTACATGTAAATCTGTAAATAAACTAATATTCTTTGCCCATTCAATTATAACCAATAAATAATTAAGTGTAGAATTAGTGATTTCATTTAATATTGTCAATTGGTGATTATGTTTCATATTAGGAATGAATGACTGTTGTTGTCGTCCTTGTTGTTGTCGTTGTTGTTGTCGTTCTTGTTCTTGTTCACTTGATAAGGATCTTCTAACAGTTGTAGATGTTGAAGTAATGATAGATGATTTTTCATTCATAAATGAATTTATTGATGAATTCAATGTTAAATGACTACTTATATGATTATGATTATTATCAGTACTACTTATATCATTATAAGTAGTCAAATGAATCATTTCAGAAGATTTGATAGTTTCATTAGAATAATTACCTTCGTGAAATTCTTTTATTATTCTAGATTTATATAAAATTAAATTGAGATGATTTATAAATTGTTCATTATTTAAATATTGATTTGAATGATTCTCAGCTTGTAATAGCATACTAATTAATTGGGTAGCATTTGAATCTATCATCATATTATGAGGATGATGATGATAAATGGATGGAAATGAATTGGAATTAAGAAAATTTGATAAACCAATATATGAATGATAGAATAACGGAAATGGAGGTAGACGACCTTGTTGAACAGCTGTAGTGACAAAAAGATTAGGTTCTTTTCAAAAGAGAAACAACATAGAAAAAGATACAACAAGTTACAAGGAAACAAAGCTTAATACTAAATTTGCTTAGTGTTACTTGTTTGAATCTGCTCATTGATGTTTAGGACAGCAACTGGTCAGTCTATTATTGCATACTGTGCTTATTGCCTCGATATAACCTTATTTAACAAGCTTTGTAAGCAAAGATGGATAGTAGCTAGCAGTGGAATCTAGGACGCGCGTTTCGTCCTGGAATTTAAACTTCACCCCATTGCACAAGCAAGTGGCTATCAGGACTCAGTAGCTCAGTGGATAACGCAATGGCGCTTGAAGCGAACGGTACTGGGTTCGAATCCCAGAGTGAACATCAACTCTGAGATGTAGGTACATTCAGCTAACGTGTCCCAAATCGGACGAAGTGGCGCGCGTCCTGGATTCCACTGTTAGCCACTATCCATCTTCGCTTACAAAGCTTAATACTAAGTGAAAGCAATTAGTACATTTGATTAATTTCGATATTGTAATAAGAAGACGAAGATTATCAGAACTATGTGATGAGATATTAGCGCAATACATTTCGAACAATCTGATCACACACAATATACTTGTTAAGAACATTTATGTATAAAAAATAAAAGGTCAACTAGACTGGAAACGGATTGTAGGAGGTGATAATAATAATAATAATGTGAAAACAATTTGACACCTAATCACTTTGGATAATAAGCTAACTATTTTTGAATACACAAAGGGGGTTTCAGTTTTCGTATGGCTAAGGCTTCAATAAACCTTAGTATACGCCCTTTCATACTTTTATACAACACCACAAAAGTTGAGTTAAGATCAATCTTATGGCCTGTTTCGATTATGTGTTTGGCAATAGAGGATGATGAATGTTTATCATTTATTCTTATCGGGTCATTTGATTCTATTTGTTTCTGGAACCATTTTGGTACATGTTCACACACTCTTACTTCCCCCCCATTTCCAATCTAGTTGACCTTTTATTTTTATATATAAATGTTCTTAACAAGTATATGTGTGATCAGATTGCTTGGACTATATTGCACTAATATCTCAACACATAGTTCTGATAATCTTCGTCTTCTTATTACACTATCGAAATTCATACTAAGTGTAAAATCTTTGTACATTGAGCAATAGTTAAGTCAATTGGTAACATATTCTCCAGTAGATCTTCGAATGATGTTCATCCCACTGGATACAATTTAAATGATATTCATCAAATGGTTAGAGGTAACAAATATTAAACCTTACATCTAGATTTCTTCAAAAATGACACTCATCTGTAAGGTTTGTTAGAAATAATAAAATCACTGATAACATCTCCAGGTATTGGAATACCTATCATTTAGAACTGTAGTGGAAGCCTTAACTACTGATAGAATTCATTTACCAATTGATTGAGAATCCTATTAGCATAATGGATTCGAAAGTATAAATACCATTCAATGAGTGATTATCGTAAATGATTCAGTTTCATAATAAATCAATTGCAGTTTGAATAAAGGACTGACAAATTTTCTGACCATAATATTGAGTAATGAGAGTTCGATTTCAGTAGGAAATATCAGTTCCTTCAAGATTAATTATAGGCCTTACAAGTAAGTACGAATTACCAATGCACTTAGGTCTACTGTTTTCACAAGATTCCCTTCACATCAAATGGAGCCAATTAGGAATTACGCTACAAATTGATCGATTAAATTTTAATCAGCATTAAAGGCTTAACAAAGTGACGTTGGTTAATAATCATTGACTTTTTATAATAAAAGCAAATCACGCTCGTTACGCTACAACCTTAGGTGTTAATAAAAGCTAGGTTATCGACACTTGTTGTTTATTCTGGTTAGCGCTTTTTCTATCATAGTTGTTTTCTAGGGGATGGGGGTTGTTGATCCCATGCTAAACCCCTCTTCTTTACCCGGGATTTGGAACGGAAGTTACCCTAGAAGAGCTACAGAAAGAGTTTCGATACTTGTTAGTTTCTCATTAATTTTCCAAATTTATCGAGACTATTAATTGGTGTGGCGAGGATTGGCAAAGCAAGGGCAGCATTTCTACAATTGAAGAACATATGGGACTCAAAACAACTGTCAACTAATTTCAAAGTCAGAATCTTCAATACGAACGTCAAGACAGTCAGTCCCACTGCACTAAGCTGAAACGTGGAGAACTACTACGACCATCATCAGGAAGGTATAAGTATTTATAATTAGTTAATTAGTTAGTTAGTTAGTAATTAGTAACTCGACATTCGCTGATCGAACACCATCAGCAACAGCGTTTTATGGGAGAGGACAAACCAGCTTCCATGTGAAGAAGAAATTAGGAAAAGACGTTGGAATTGAATTGGACATACATTAAGGAAATCACCAATGTGCATTGCAAGGCAAGCCCTAACTTGGAATCCGGAAGGGAAGCGGAAAAGAGGAAGGCCAAATAACACATTACACCGGGAAATAGAAGCAGATATGAAAAGGATGAATAACAACTGAAACGAACTGGAAAGGAAGGCTCAGGACAGAGTTGGATGGAGAATTCTGGTGAGCGGCCTATACTCCTCGACGAGGGGTAACAGGCGTAAGTAAGTAGGTAATTAATTGGTGTGGTTACCACTTTCATTTAAAAAAAATATGAATTGAGTAATATTTAAACTCTTATGCCCTAGTTACAAGGATCTCTTTACAGTTATTTGTTCCTCTAAATAATTTTTTTCGTAGAAACTGATAGAGTAGATTAGTTGTTAATAAATATCATCGTTTACAGTGATCGATCACTCGCTGTCATAACTGACTTCATGTTTACCGGTGTTCCCCTTAGTATTAGTAAAATTCCGTCAATCATGTTACAATAACCCCACTAGTACAAATGATTTTTAATTGTGTGAACTACATTTTTTAGTGGTTGAATTAAGGTAATTTACATGAAACCCTACTTGATCTAGTCTTTGTCTCAGTTGGAACTCATCAATGAAGCATTAATGTAATAATGAAATAACTGATATTCCTTGGGAAATTCTGACTTGTTTCATCCAGTTACACAGCCAGTTATGAAACCGTTGAACTATTCTAGCTGCAAATGGTTTCCTCTAAGTATAATGATGAGTTACTTAGAATAATAACCACACTGCTAACTGTAAAACATATAGTATTGGTCGGCACACAGTGATCAGTTGGTTCACTTATTTCTTGTGTTCCTTCAATTTGATAGATACTCTATAGAAAAATTTGTGATGGTAAACGTAAAAATCAGAATTGTTTGTTTAATATCATACCACTAACTTGATCAACAAAATTCATTTTTATATAGTTGAGATCATGAGTCAATCGAAGCTAGACCACCATGGAAAACCTGGAAGCACTGGACGGCCATTTCGTCCTATTATGGGACTCCTCAACAGTGCGCATTCACGATCCTGCCTCGCGAGATTCGAACCCAGGACCTATCAGTCTCGCGCTAGAGCACTTAACCGATAGACCACTGAGCCGGCATCCGGATTCGAATCTCTTGAGGCGGGGTCGTAGATGTGCACAGCTGAGGAGTCCAATAATTAGAAGAAACAGCCGTCCAGTGCTTCAAGGTTTTCCATGGTGGTCTAGCTTCAATTGACTCATGATTTCAACTATATAAAATTACTAAAATCTCCACAAAACCCCCTTCTGAAAATTCATTTTTGTCGGTAAAAGCAATGCAATATAATACTTTTTTAAAGTTTTGGTTAACACTTCAGAGACACGAACAGCACCTAAATACCATGTTGGGATTCCATAATGTTTGTGCCATCGGAGATTATCTGATAAAAATAGTGTCAAAGGGCGGTTATCTAGGTGTTACCTTTTCATCTGATCTCTTTTGGTCTTCTCATGTGTTACTGTTATTGAAGAAAGTTTCCCGTCTGACTTATTACATAAAGAGGCTGTATGTTTTTGTGATTATTCGACATTTACTCTTACAGTTTGTCAATTCTTGCATATTACCTATCATTCTTTGCTGTTCTCCATCATTCTTTCCCGGGTTTTTGAGAAAAGACTGCTGTATTTCGGAGAGTGCTAAAGGCAATTAGCAGGATGTGTGGTGAATCTTTTGAGGTCATTATTAATATGGTTGTGGATAGATATCTAAAGTCTTGCAAACTCCTGGCAGGTGTTATCTTATCAGATACTAACCGTCCACTTCATTTATAACTTTCTCCCGTTATACCTTCTGGCAGGACCAGACGTCAATACATTGAAATCCATACACTCAAGCAAAGGTATAAAAGTTCTGTAATACCATTAACACCGTTGGATGCCGGCTGGATGGTGTAGAGATTAAGTGTTCGCGCGCGAGACCGAAGGTAGTGGGTTCGAATCCCACGAGCGGAATCGTGGATGCTCACTGCTGAGGAGCCTCACAATAGAACGAAACGGTTGTTTAATGCTCCCAGGTTTTCAATAGTAGCCTAGCATCAGTCGGCTCATGGTCTCAATCGAAAAATAAAAATAAATGTTTCTAATTAGATTAACATTTTAAGTGTATTGATACTATTGAGTAGCATTAAACAGTAGTTTGAGGAGACCATTTCAGTTTCTATAATAGCTATAATCGAACAATTATATGTATCGAAGTGCCAATTATTATTGATTTGGTAGTTCACAACTTAACGCAATCATACCAAAATCTGAAAATCACTAGAGTTCAATCATATATGTGCATTCATGAAAATCAGTTACTGACTAGTTCTAAACTTATGATGAGATAAATTCACTTGGTATTGTTTACTTTAATCTTCCTATTGATGTTTAGGACTGCAATCAATCAGTCTCTTGTTGGCATATGTTAATACTGTACGCATTGCCTCGATATCACCTTAATTCACAAGCATTATAAGCAAAGATGGAAGATTCAAGTAAATAATACCACGTGAATTTAAACTTCACCCCATTGCACAAGCAAGTGGCTATCAGTATTCACTAGCTAACTAGGTAACGCGGTGGTGTTTGAAGCGAACAGTAATGAGTTCAACTCTAAGATGCAAGTACACCCAGCTGACGAGTCTCAAATAGGACGAAACGTGCGTCATGGATTTCACTGTTAGCCACCATCCATCTTTGCTTATTAAGTCTCTCACAGATAAAAAAAAATTCACAACATTAGCTACAGTTTCCAGTTATTATTTATTTATGTAACTTTATCTGATTGGTTTAAGCTCGAAGATAATTTTCGTTATAGACCTTTGGTATTCCTCTTCCCCTTTAGCCTTCAAGATTCCATGTGAGGGCTTGTCTTGTGATGCAGTTGGGTGATTTCCTCAATGTGCGTCCTATCAACTTCCAGTGCTTCTTCCTGATTTCTTCCTCCACTGGAATCTGTTTTGTTGTCTCCCAAAGTAGGTTGTTGCTGATAGTGTCTGGCCAACGGAGAACATGTATATTGAGGGATTAATAAATCCAAAAATGAAGCATGTACGGTGTTACAAACATATAACCACTTTATGTAATAAGTGTACACGAGACATTTTCCCTAATATTATGGAACAAAGTAAACACTGAAATGTAATCGAAAGAACTCTCTACATTAAACTACAAGATATCCTACACTTTTCTAAATGAGAGAATTGTCAGTGTTGTACGAGTTACATTACTCGACCATGTCCAAATTTCGTCATACTTAAGACTTAAGTTAACTGTCCTACATTTAACCTGATTAGGTCTGAGGATATTAAAGATAGAACATCGTTTAATGTGTTTGCTAAGCACTTGAAAATGCGAACAGAAATAGTGTTAACTTACTAGTCACATTACTTAGCTTCCAATTAACGGGTTTCTGGTTTGAATTCAGTATTTTCTACATGGATTTCGACACCTGGAAACTATCATCAAACGTTACTAATATAAAAGTGTAAATCAAAGCCGAATGTAGGACGAAACAGCCTTCCAGTGCTTCCAGGTTTTCCACGGTCGTATAGCTTCAATTAACTCAATAGATGATTGATGTATTATGTCATATCCCTACAGATAAATTACGATTCGATTAGATCAATAGTAAAGTCTGTACTTCTAATAACTATGGATAATATAAATTCATTCAGTATTGTTTGTTTGAATCTTCCCATCGATTTGTTAGGACTGCAACTGGTCAGTCTCTAATTGGCATATGTGCATACTGTGCGTATTGCCTCGATATAGCCTAAATTCACAATCATGGTAAGCAGAGATGGATGCAGGTACATCCAGGTGACGAGTCTCAAATAGGACAAAACGCGCGTCCTGGATTCCACTGCTAGCCACTATCCATCTCTACTTACTATGGATAATATAGTTTCCAAGCCAAAAAAGGATATACATTATATTAGTATTCAGTAATAGCCCTTTCTATTGAATTCCAACTAACACAAAGTTTAGTAAATATATTAGTTACTTTTAATTAACTAAACACGAAAATGGATTTGTATCGACAATAAAATCTAATACAGTATACGAGACAAAAAGTCAAGCATCATAATATGAAAAAGAAAATTAGAAGGGGTTTTTGTGGAGATTTCAGTATTTCCATAGTTGAATTCATGAGTCAATTGAAGCTAGATCACCATGAAAATCCTGGAAGCACTGGATGGCCGTTTCGTCCTATTATGGAACTCCTCAGCAGTGCGCATCCACGATCACGCCTCGCGAGCGAGATTGGAACCCATGACTTACCAGTCTCGCGCCAGAGCACTTAACTGATGGACCACTGAGATGGCCGCCATCCAACGGTGTTAATGTCTAACTTCAACCAATCCACAAAGTTTGAGCAAAGAAGAAACTTTTAAAAAAAAGAAAACATATTTCATAATCATTCATACCTTCTTTACGCATTCCAACTTTAATACATTTTTGAAAACGACAATATTGACATTGATTACGATGATTAATATCAATTGGGCATTGTTTATTATTACGACATGTATAATTTAATTGACGTCTTACAGAACGTTTAAAAAAGCTTTTACATCCTTCACATGTATATTGACCATAATGTTTACCACTACTTTTATCACCGCATACAACACATTCTATGAATTGATTTTGTTTTAAATGAATTCCTATATCAGATTCGTTGAATTGTTGTTGTCGTTGTTGTTGCCGTCGTCGTTCTTCAATATCTTCTTGATCATCTTCCATTTCATAATCATCATCATCATCATCATCTAGATTGGAATATTCCTCAATCAGTTTTTGTTTATCATTATGATTATTCTCAATCAGATCGGGATTATGATGATAGTTCACATTTGTACCTGTATCTATTTGGTTTAGATTGTTGTCAAGACTCATTTGTATGGATTTCTTATTATTATTACCATTATCGATCATCGAGTATTTGTTCCGTTTTTTTATTGATTTATTATATTTCAAAGGGGCATCATATTTATTGATTGGTGAAATGATTTTTGTAGATTTACATGTTTTAATATTAAAATTATCATTTAAATTCATAAATATATTAGGACTATCGATTGGTGATATTGGTGAGATGAAAGTGGTAGTAGTAGTACTACTGCTGCTACTACTACTATTACTAGTAGTATTAGTATTGGTAGTAGTAGTAGTAGTACTAATGCTTTTAATATTAAAGTTATCTTCTTCATTATAATACTTTGTCAACTTCCGTTTTGAATAGATCTGTTCAACATCATTAGGGGACTGATGATTAAACATTGAATGATTCTTTTTCTCGTCATTCATCAATGTTAATTCCTTGTAGTTAGAATCCGTTAAAAACATTTTTGTTGGTCTATTCAATCCATAATGATGATGACAGTAATCTAACCATAAAGAACTACACTGGGAATTCAATGGATTCGAAGTATACTCCTGATTATTGAAAGGAAATTCTCGTTTCTTGAATATATTCATATTTGTACTTAAATTAATTGGTAATGGATTAAATGCTGAAAGTCTTTTTTGATTTGAATATGTATGAGATATTGAACAATTAGTTGTAGAAACTGAAGTGGACATTGTAGATATCGATGATGATAGAGACATTGACGGTGATGATGATGACGACGACAACGATGAAGAGGAAACCGACGAAGACAGAAAAGACAATGAATGATTATTGTAATTGTTTTCTACTCCCCATAAATGTGGAAATAATAAATCCGGTGGTGGAGGTCGTGGAACAAAAATTGGTGAAAAATCATATTTACTTGATCCATTTGACGTCGTCATGATGATGTAATCTTTTCAAGAAATATATATTTTTAAATGAGCCATATAGTGTCAATTGGATATTATTTGAAATGAAGACTACTATTAATAACTTGTCTTTAAATTATCACACATATACATGCTCTCCCTCCCTCCCTCTTTCTCTCTCTCTCTTCCCACTTGGATTTATTTTATAAAGTTTATTCTACGGGATTGGATCATGATCTTGGTGATAAAAGACATAAAAGGGGTGAATAGGTGGTTAATGATAATGATGTTATGATAATCAATGGTATTAGACACATGTATATATATATATATCCAGGTTTAAATAAGTATTCAAGTGAAGAAAACCACATAGAAACATTATTCTACAATGTATGTCTGTGTATATGACTGTGTGTATGTGACTGAAAATTATCTATATTCATAACGTAATCTATTATGTTTTGGGGTTGATATAGTCGAAACCTTTCACCGATCATAGTTGTGATCTTATCCGATCATCAGTTGTTTTTATCTTCTAAAGTTACCCCTGGTTTCCAACAAATAATGTGACTATTATTAGTAGTAGTAATCACAGTAATGATACTAATAATAGTAATGGTATTATACCGATGTTACCTTCTCAGAAAGGCCATAACGTTTAATGTAATCTATCTAACATAATTCCTGCTACAACTAACACTATAATAAGTGTTGGTGATGGTAATGTTAATGATTTCAGTGGTTAACTGGTAAGGGATGAAAAGTAACTGTCAAATACATCATAACAACAATAGACATGGGAAGCGTTATCATTATTATTATTGTTCTTATAAGACTTCCAATCATATTCAAATTAAATGTTACAATGTCTTAACCATAGGGCAGTAATAAATGGGAGATAGTTAAGGCAGAAATTTCTCTACTTAATATGTGTGTTTGTTTGTATGCATACATGTATATGTACATCGATGTATGTACGTCTCCCTCTCCATTTATTCTTAACTAATTCTATTTTGGTAACTAAACTATCCAACAAGTCAATCGGTCAACTTAACTAACCACTAAGATGATTTTCCTTATCTTTCATCTTTTTTTTTTGTAGTGGAAGAAATATAGTAATCATGACATTAAACTATCAAAAGGGGATTTAAAAAACAGAAAACAACAACAAACCAATGAATAACTTATTCAATCTTGATAGTCTAATCCTAATGTTGATTACACTGGGATAAAATCAAAAGAACAATGTTATTGTTACTTATTTAATAAGTTTACATTTAATTGTACGACACCTAAGTCGAACTAAGACATGGTATCGATCAATGTTGTAGTTAACGATTTTCATAGTTGAAATCGTGAGTTCATTTAAGCTACACCATTACTTAAAACCTTGAACTACTGGGCCGGGGGTTTCATCCTGGCATAAGATTCAGAAGTGCGTATCCATGAACACACAAGAGGGACTCGAACCCAGGAGCTTCGGTCTTGCGCGCAAGCGCTTAAACTCTAGACCACCAAGCTGATATCCGATGGTTTCAATATCTCACTTCAATCAATATATGGTCTTGCGCAAGCTTACATTCATTACCTGGGGTTGATAAATGTCTCGCCCTCGACACGGATTGAACACCACTGGTCTGAGTCATGTTAGTTCAAACAGACTACCAGATTAGGATCCTCAAAATAACTGTGATCAGTGGTTAGAAAGTTTACATGATATGTTTATTTGTGTAAAATAATTGTCCCCCCTCCACATAGGTGTACTCTATCCCATTGTATTGCTCATAGAGATAAGTTTTCAGGTCACTTTTATTGTATTACGTAATAAGAACAGAGTTTTACATAAAACAAGTATTATTCCATTGACAATAGACAAACAGTATAGAATGATATCATAGTTTCCCGAGTAATGATACATCATTGTTGGTGTAAAAATTACTGGCTTTTTACTTTGTAAAGACAAGTACTATTGTATTATACTAAAAGGTAACTTCATCCTAGTTTAATGCTTGTGGTAGAGTTGTTCTCTCTGTTCTGTATAGTTTAATGATGAAACTTTTATTATTTTTCGAGACATCATCAGTAGAAACTACAAATAGAAGTGAGCTATTCAAATTTCCCCATATGTATTAATTATCAGAAGGGGTTTTGTCGAGATTTAGTGTTTACATAGTTGAAAGAGTGAGTCAATTGAAGCTAGACCACCATAGAAAACCTGGAAGCACTGGACTGCCCTTTCGGCTCAGTGGTCTATCGGTTAAGGGCTCTGGCTCGAGACCGGTAGGTCCTGGGTTTGAATCTCGCGAGTGCGGGATCGTGGATGCGCACTGCTGAGGAGTCCCATATGTATTATTTATTCGGTTGACCTTGAATTTGACCAGTTGTCTTGTAATTCTGTGTAGACATATCTTAGTTTATATCAGTTGAATATTGAACACCCATCACATATCATGTTCGAACTGCTTGGCAGTGCATAAATATGAGATGTCCAGTTAACTCTGGTTAATCAGTTATATAAACTATCTTTGATTTAACCAATCTACATAAATATAATGACTGAACTTTAATATCATTTAGATGTTTAAAGTTTTGTCGTAATGAACTGAAGTGCCAGTTAAACTTATGAACCATCAACAAATAGTTTCATTAACTTTCTCCATATACTTTCAACAAATAATTAATTAGAAGGGGGTTTTTGTGGAGAAGTCCCACAATAGGACGAAACGGCCGTCCAGTGCTTCCAGGTTTCCCTTGGTGGTCTAGCTTCAATTGACTCATGATTTCAAGTATGAAAATAATTAATTATTAAGTTAGTCAGAATAAACTTCTAGCAAGCTTCCTTATATGTTTACGATCATGTAATGGACATAGGTTCAAATTATGCCCCATCTGAATCGATTTGAGTAGCCAACTAATATAACTCAACCTGATATACACATATTTAACATGTGACTCAAATTCGAGTACTAGACTTAACTAATGGGATACATAATAATTAATAAAACTTCATCACAACATGTCAGTGAAAAATTAGGAAGAATATCAATACTAAGACAAAGATATATCCAGTTGATAGGTTACAAATGGGACATAACACATTCCCTGCATTCCTCAGCTAGGCGCTATGGGAAAAAACTAAAAAAAAATGATGGTATATTTCAATCGTAAAACACTAGTTAGCTTAATTGACGTACGGTATTATCAAAAAAATTCAAATCATTATTATTATTCACTTGGTATTGTTTGTTTTGAATCTTCCCATTGATGTTTAGAACTGCCATTGATTAGTCTCTAATTGGCATATGTGCATACTATGCATATTTCCTCGATATAGCCTTAATTCACAAAGATTGTGGCTAGCAGTGGAATCCAGGATGCGTGTTTCGTCCTATTTGGGACTCGTCAACTGGATGTACCTACATCTCAGAGTTGGTGTTCACTCTGGGACTCAAACCTAGTAACTTTCGCTTCACATGCCATTGCGTTATTCACTCAGCTACTGAGTTCTGATAACCACTTGTTTGTGGAATGGAGTGAAGTTTAAATTCACTTAGTAGTGTTTGTTTGAAGACTCTTTCACTTCATAGATCTGCATAATTTCTAAATTTTATTTGTTAATTATACATTTTAAGTAACTAATAACTAATCATCTTTAACACTAGTCTCTACTAGTTCACTCAATACAACTTCATAACCTTGTTTTTAACAATATTTATTTATGTTATAATCACAGATAATTGTGGCTGACATTAGAATCTAGGATGTGCGTTTCGTTCTATTTGGGACTCGTCAAACGGATGTACCCACATCCCAAAGTTGATATCACACTTCGGGATTCGAATCCAGTACTGTTCACTTGTGATTTAAGGCAATATCAAAGTAATCCAAACAAAATATACATATGGGGGTTGTTTGTGGAGATTTTTAGTAGTTTTTATATATAGTTGAAATTATAAATTAATTGAAGCTAGACCATCATGGAAAACCTGGAAGCATTGGATGGCCGTTTCGTTCTATTATGGGACTCCTTAGCAGTGCGCATCCACGATTCCGCCTTGCAAGATTCCAACCCAGGACCTACCAGTCTCCCGGCAGAGCACTTAACCGATAGACCACTGAGTTCAACCAGGTCTGTTGAAAGATATCAACTCACTGAAGACATTGGTAGAATGGTTGCTCAACTTCGTGGATTGTTTGAAGTTAGACATTAACACCGTTGGATACTGGCCACCTCAGTGGTCTAGTGATTAAGCGCTTGCGCGCGAGACTGGTAAGTCCTGGGTTAAAATCTCGTGAGACGGGATCGTAGATGCGCACTGCTGAGGAGTTCCATGCTGGGACGAAACGGCCATCCAGTGCTTCCAGGTTTTTCATGTTGGTCTATCTTCAATTGACTCATGATTTCAACTATATATAAAAATGTACATATCCTAAACAACCAATATTTTAAACCTATCTTTATATAAAATAACCTAAGGCTATCTAATATAATCTTTTATTTATAAGTTCATTTATACTTGTTCAATTCTCAATTTTCATTCAATAAAAAACAAACAAACAAACAATATAGTAACTAATTAGATAATTCCCCTCCACCTCCACCCCCCGCAAAAAAAATACAAAAAATTGAATAATTCTCATTTATTTACCATTTATATTACTATGATAAGTTTACAATCTACAAAGTAACTATTCCCATGATCATCAAAGCAACGAAAAAATGAAAAAATAGAGAAAATTGTAAAAACAAAAAAAAAATAAATTAAATCAGTACAATCT
>NC_031496.1:31471828-31488180 GCF_000237925.1 Schistosoma mansoni
TTGATCACTGGGTGGTGATCAATGTCATGTGTATCAAGTCCCTCTTAGTGCCGATCGAATGCTATCTATCTAGTTGCAATGTGGCTACTAGTCTAAGTGGCTCGACACTGCGTGCACTATGCTGAGATAAGATGGTGGTTAGAGGTGGTCAACAGGAAACCCTAGACCTAGTTTTCGTGCTAATTAGCACTCGTCAACAACGTCTACCTGTAATCTTGAGGGAACTGATTCTCCCTGACATAGTGCACGCAATGTCGATTCACCTAGACTAGTGGTCATATTGCAACTTGATCGATAGGATTCGATCTGCACTGAGAGGGACCTGACATACATGACATTGATCACCACCCAGTGATCAATCAATTGTGATTACATCTCAGTCCTATAGGAGGTTGGTCGCGGCCCGAGTAGCTCAGTTGTAACGTCTCTGACTGTGAGGCTGAGTGACACGGGATCGAATCCGTCAGGGATTATCAGTTCCCTCAAGATTACAGGTACACCCTGCTGACGAGTGCCAAATAACACGAAACCCGGGTTCAGGGTTCCCTGTTGACCACCTCCAACCATCATCTTATCACATGTATTTTAGTTTGACAACACTTTATCAGTAACACCTTCTATGAGTGAATCGTGCACACCCAGTGAAATTGAAAGTCAGAAGCGAGGAGGTTGGAAGATATATTTGATGGCCTACCAATATATCGAGAAGTGAATGATCTAAACTGGCTAGTGATCGCAAAAGAAGTTGAACACGGCGTTTCCATTCGTGATCTGGTGCGAATGCATGATCGAGCGCCTTCAGCTAGGTGAGTCCATTAAAACTAATGTGGTCAGCATACAATGTCGAAAAGTTACAGAGCTATTAATTTTGGGGATTTATTTACCGCTACAAATCACTCCCCTCCTAATGGGGTAGTGATGACCCTACGACGTGGCCAGCCAGAAGTTTAAATCCAACGAGTTTGTTGTTTGTAAACACTCTTCTGATAAAGTGCTATATTTAGCAGCGTCTGGTCGTCTTTCCTTACATTAAGGGACCATGAAGTACAATATAGTAATAAGGAAACAAAGTACAATAAAAATTTCGTTTCCTCACAAACTTCATCGTTCTTTTCATCGTCTTTTTCAGCCGTCCTGGAAAAGAAAAAAAGAATGTGTAAATGCATGTCGAAGTATACTCATACGCTCGTAAAGACACAAAGCTGGTGGAAAAAGGTAAATAAATTCATACATCTGTAATAGAGTAAAAGCGATTTTTAGAGAACTGTTCTTTTTCGAATTCACTTGGTATTGTTTGTTTGAATCTTCCCATTGATGTTTAGGACTGCAACTGGTCAGTCTCTAATTGGCATATGTGCATACTGTGCGTATTGCCTCCATATAGCTTTAGGCACATATGCCAATTAGACACTGACCAGTTGCAGTCCTAAACATCAATGAGAATATTCAAACAAAAAATACTAAATGAATATAAACTTTACCCCATTGCACAAGCTAGTGGCCATCAGGAGTCAGTAGCTCAGTGGATAACGCGATGACATTTGAAGCGAAAGGTACTGGGTTCGAGTCTTGAAGTGAACATCAAATCTGAGATGTAGGTACATCCAGCTGACGTGTCCCAAATAGGACGAAACTCGAGTCGTGGATTCCACTGCTAGCCACTATCCATCTTTGCTTGCAATGTTTTTTTTTCGAGAAAAAAAAATTTACACATATTAGCAAAAAAAATTTGTTTGTTTTCGGAATAAATAGATAAGTATAAGCAAATTAAATTTTTTTTATTATATATAATACAAAGTAAAATCAAGATAAGGCAAAATATTATCTGATGTCTTACATGCAATAATCGTTTAAATATTCTGGAAATCTTACTCTTCTTCCAGAACATGTTGTTTTAAGTTTGTTTTCAGATACTGCCAAAGTATTAACGTGAGTGTTGGCTGCCGGATGAAGTATTATAGGTGTAGGAACTGTGTCGTTCAATTGTACCGAAAGAAAATCGACATGGTATGGATTTCCTTCTAAATACGCTGCTTTGATTCAATCGATACTGATGCTATCGTTAGTCCCATTCTTATCGACTATAAAGTACTTGGGTTCACGCTGAAGAACTTTGAAGGGTCCTTCTTATGCTGATTCAAATGGTCGTTGATGTGAGTCTCGACATACGAAGACATGCATACTATATCGTAAGTCAGGATGAACGAAAACATCAGTTGATTGCATTCGAATGAAAATAATGGCTAACAGGGGAATCCAGGATACGAATTTCGTCGTATTTACAGTTAATCAGTTGGATGAACCTGGGTCCAAATGTTGATATTTGTACTGATACTTGAATCTAGTACCCTTTTTTTAAACCAAAATGCGCTATCTATTGAGTTACTGAACCCATATAGTCACCAGCTTGAGAAATTGAGTTGAATATTATTTGTAAGGAGTCGAAATTCCCGTAGTTATTTATGACCATTCATAAAGGTTTTTCATGGTGATCTAGCTTCAATTGACTTACGATCTCAACTATTAAAATTACTATAATATACACAAAAACCCTTTCTGATATGATTCATTAAGCGCCCGATACTTCATAAAAATTCTTATCAAGAAGTTCGATGCAATCTTCAATGAAATCAGATATTCAGGATAATAAATACGTCTTATTGATAACCAACAACTAGTAAGAAACGTAGTTTCAGACTGTATTTTCTCTTACCTTCAATTCGTCAAATATCAAATATAGTGAATGTGATGTCGTCATTAAGGGAAGTAGTCGTATTACAAAGTAATCTATATATATTTCTATCAATCTTAAAGGACTAGATATTCTTATTAGTTTAATTATTCAAGTTGTTTCCCTAATCTTTACATAAAAAGCATATCTCCACGTTAAATTGATACACTTTTATTGTGCTTATGAATGATATTGATAATCGAATTCCAATAAAATACAGTTTGGACATTGATTAACTAATATAAAATAATCTGTAATATGACTACCATAAAGTTTCTTTATATAGTTATAATATTTTTCAATTATCAGTGTATTAAACTCATAGTGTAGTGTGGTCTACTTATATCCATATAAGTAGTATATGGCGATTGTCAGGCATAGAATGTATTTTGGCAGAAGACCGATAAGGAAAGAACTGAAATGAAGCGCAATTGGTAGGAAAATGCATGAACAATGGAATTAGAGAAGATGAACTGATATTTACAGAAGGAACAGTGAAGATTGAGACAATTGATTGTTAATTTGCGAATCAACTGTTTGTTGTATGGTTATCAGAATTTAGTGAGATAGTCTGTAATTTGTGTCTAAATACATTCGATTATTCTAAGTAGTGTTTTGTTCACTACAATAGAATCCACCATTTATGCACATTTGAACATTTTAAATTATTTTCTAAAATGTATGTTTATTATTAGAATAGGGGTTTGTGGAGATTGTAATGATTTTAATGGTTGAATCCAACAGCCGATGTAACCCAGACTGCCATAGAAAACCTGGAAACACTAGACGGCCGTTTAGTCCCAGTATGAGTCTCCTCAGCAGTGCACAACCACGATCCCCCATGCAGGGCTCGAACACAGGATCTTCGGTCTTGCGCGCAAGCGCTGTCATATAAAAAACACAGGTTAGCTCTTTGATTACTCCTGTAGAGGTCATTTGCAATGAACTTATTACTAATCAATATCATCATCGGATTCCTTATGAGTGAACAAAAAGAGAGGGTATAGTAATAAGGAGCACATTTTTAACATACTTCATCTATACAGAACATCAAATTAATCCAAATGTAGCATTTAAAATAAATTTATGGAATTTTTATTCAACCAGTTACATGCTTCATAGGTTTACTTTTAACATGGAAAGAAATCCAAGGTAATATACAAAAATAAATTGAATTTTTCTCATCTAAAAAACATTTGTACCATCCTCGTTCTTTATTCTACCTTCTTGATCAACTTCAACTATGTACTTATGTTCATTTATCTCTATTTCTCATCCACCTTATTATAGATCCACTTGTAATGCTGTGCTTCGCTAATTGTTCACCTCGATAACCGTTATAATACAAATCTTAACGGTGCATAAAATCAGAAGGCAAAGAGAATTGGCAGCTACAGTTTTATTGACAAATGACTCAGGACAGAAAGTTATAAGCATATGAGTAAATATCAGCGAGCTAAACAAAAATGACACACATTGGAGATGGCGGGTAAGCCAACTCACTTTAGTCAAGCGTTAATCAATATTTATAGTCAGACA
This sequence comes from Schistosoma mansoni, assembly GCF_000237925.1. Classification (NCBI taxonomy): domain Eukaryota; kingdom Metazoa; phylum Platyhelminthes; class Trematoda; order Strigeidida; family Schistosomatidae; genus Schistosoma; species Schistosoma mansoni. The sequence goes on from NC_031496.1 coordinate 31,476,099, forward strand.
AGAATAAGTTACAGACATGCGATGAATAGGATAAGACGTGTATACACACATACGCTCATATAAAAAGTAGTTGGGGTTAATAAGTGAATAATTAAAAAGGTGAAAACTTGACTCAAGATGAATAGGTAAATTGGCTTGTCCAGAAGTTAGAATAAAGTATATGAGCTCAGCATATCAACCGATACTACATAGCCCCTTTGTAGAAAATAGCACATTTCTGGCCTGCGTCATTTGTTAATAAAACTGTATCTGCTGCTTCTCTTTGCCTTCTGATTCTATGCACCGTTAAGATTTGTATTACAACGTCTGTCGAGGTGAACGATCAGCGAAACACGACACTACACACTAACACTTTAAAAATAATAATACGAGAAGTTAAATAACATCTCGTCCTGAAATGATCTTTGATGTTCGTTTGTGATCAATTTTTACCAAGGATGAAATATCTATCGATTAATCCCTAGTTTTTAAAGATACTCCAAATGGTGGCAAACCATAAGTAATGATACTGACAAATTACATTAATCTCCACAGGAATCCTTCAAAAAGGTTATGATACACAGTTGTTCATGTAAACTTAACTGAAAAGGAATATTGGTAAAAGTATAATCAGGTGATGAATCAATCAGAATCAGGATTGTTACATTAATGTTTCTACTCAGAATACAAAAATGAATGAATCTCATTACATAAAATAAGCCATAAAAATACTTAGCACTTAGAAAGCTTTTGCCATTATAACTTGCATCCAACTACACCATTTACACATATCAGATGACATCACTCCCCTATCCCATACACAACAACAAATTCACATGAAGACAACTAGTGAGGCAGCAGAAGCAGCAGCAACAAACTCTGCATCAATCAATAGGTCTCAGCATACACAAATGAAACAATAACATCATCAAATATAACACAGTGAGCACCAACCAAATCACATTTGATGGAGAAAAACTGGAAGATGTGGAAACATTCATGTATCTGGACAGCATCATCAATGAACAAGGATGATCTGATACAGATATGAGGGCAAGGATTGGCAAAGCAAGGACAACATTCCTACAGTTGACGAACATATGGAACCCAATGCAACTATCTGTCAACCAACATCAAATTCACAATCTTCAATGTGAACGTCAATACAGTTCTAATGGATGGAGCTGAAACTTCCAGAACTACCACAACCGACATCGAAATAGTACAATTATTCATAAACAGTTATCTATGTAAGATACTCAATGTCCGATGACCAGATAACATTAGCGACAACCTATATTGAGAGAGAAAAAATCAGCTTTCAGTTGAAGAGGAAATTAGGAAAAGATTATGGAAGTGTGTAGATTATACATTGTGGAGATCATCAAACTGCATCACGAGACAAAACCGTAACTTGGAATCGTAAAGGATAACGGAAAAGAGGAAGGCCAAAGAATACATTGTGCACAGAATTTGAAGTAGACATGAAAAGAATGAGTAGCAACTTGAAAAACTGGAAAAGATTGTCGAGGACAGAGTTGGATGGAGAATGCTGATGAGCTGCTTATGATCCTCTACTAGGGTTGACAAGTACAAGTAAGTAAGTCTTATTATGACGAGTACTAACTTACTCGAAACCTAGATTAAGTAAAATCTTTTAATTACTACTTTCCAATCACTCAGTAGCTTCTTTTACATAAAGAAAACAATATGTATCACAGCATAGAAACAAAATTATGTTTAATCTCTTACTATAGATTATTATAATTAAGTAAGAATTGTGTAATACAATAGTTTCCATTATCTCTGTTATGTTTTGTTCGATAATTGTCATTACTCAACAAGACAATCATTCACCCCCTTTATTCAACAACATTCTAATTCTTATTTCTAAACCTCATGCATGAAATTAAGTTTGTGTATATATGCACAAAAGGTGTATGACATAACCTAAGGGCAATTTCAATTCTAAACACATTCTATGATTGCGTATTATGAATATGATCATAGTATAAAGAACATTACACTAATTAGCGGATCCTCCCTCCTCTTCACACAAATACACAGATGATTCGTTTGCATACTTAACAGTTTTTATGTTACTAACCTTTGGTCATATACTAATTATTACAATGGTAATAATATGAAATGGGTAAGCTTTAATGATAGGTGAACATAATAGTAAGATGTACTCACCACCTCACCCCACCCCCTTGATTGCATATATAAATAAATGAACATAAAATATTTATTACCATAGTAACAAATAATTTCATCATAAAATTATATATTGATATACAAATAACAAACCTTTTGCGCAAGCGTTGAAATCTCGCTTAATGAGATCTAATGTGATATCTTTATTCTGATATTATGTAATCAAACATAAATCACCATAATCATTAAGAGGTTTACTATAACTTCTTTAGTGTTATACACGTGTTTATAGTATGAATAAAGAAAATTAGTAAATGGGATAAGCAAAGATGGATAGTGGCTAGCAGTGGAATCCAGGACGCGCGTCACTTCGTCCTATTTGGGACTCATCAGCTGGATGTAATTGCATCTCAGGGTTGATGTTCACTCTGGGAATCGAACCCAGTACCTTTCGCTTCAAACGCCATCGCCAATTAGAGACTGACCAGTTGCGGTCCTATAAACATCAATGGGAAGATCCAAACAAACAATACTAAGTAAATGGGATAGTTTAGAAATGAGTATACTTCATTTGCTATGATTCAAACAGAATGTATAGAATGAGTAATGAATCTAATTTGCTATGGTCAAAAACACTAAGGTGATGTATCCATCAGAAGTTCACTTAGAGAGAGAAAGAGAGAGGGGGAACCAGAAAGGAATTTTTATATCAATCTGTAGATAATATACATCACAGAATTATCCTATTTGGAGTATCATTGAGAAATATGAGTTACTAAAGAGCTATTTGATCCTAACATATGACCCTTCAACAGTTTATACTCACAACTAAAACAGGGATCGAACCCAAGAATTTAAGATCCATCAAGGAACTCTCAATTGTTACTACCAATTAGCCAGTATTATGTGGAATGATCCTAATTTTAATCAATCTACCATATGGCACGATGATCAAACTGAGCCAACTACTTCACTCCAACTTATCTGAACTCAAGCAGTTGCAAATTGTTAGTGGAACTCTAGAAATATCCTGAAGTAAGTAGTTACTAAGCTAGCTTTTATATTTATATCAAAGTGTTTTGTAGAGATTGGTTTAATTTGTTGTATTCGTCACTGAGCAGTACCGTACAAGGAAGAAATATCTGTCTATCGTTCCCTGGTTTTCTATAGTACCTCAAATGAAATCAGTTTTTGATGAATCCTACTTGAGAATCAGATCAACATCCATAAAATATCTTCAAATAATCTATACAGCGATCATAAAATGACAATGAATTTTTCTCTGAAGTTATCTTGATGATGTTGTCTAGAAAAACGATAAATGCCTCACAATTAAACAGTCCAACCCATAGGATGCAAATCCACAAATTTTATCTACGATTTCAATAGTGCTGATACTGAATAGGTTTGTAATTAGTGATTTGATTCAGTAGGTTAATAATTCCATCACAATATCTATACTACTTAAATGACATTTTAAATACACTTTCATTTTAATGAAGAGAGTTTGACTTTTTCCAACATAACGCACATAGTTAATGAATTAAGCGCAATTTCCTAATGTTCCACAACTTGTAGCTGTTCCTATTATTATTATTATTATTATTATTATTATTATTATTATTGAGAAGCCATCCAGTGGTTAAAATGTTCAACTCCAATCAATTCGGGATATTGCTCAATCATCTAATCCCATTGGTGTATAAGTACTTTACACCAGATATAATTGAACATAAATTACAAACTGCTGGGTACCAACTCAGAGATCTAAAGTTTGAGCACTCACTACGTGATCTTATGGTTCTGGGCTCGATTCCAGATGGGTCGTGGATGGGTTCTGCTAAGAAGTCCTATAATAGGATGAAATAGATGCCTAGTACTCATTGGTTTTCAAACCCCCTATATTATAAACTGTCGTTTAACCAGTAATAGCGAAATCCCCCGTTGTACATTTCTCCTCTATAAAATTGCACCACTCAATCATTACTTACTTACGCTTGTTACACATAGTGGAGAAGCATAGACCGTCCACAAACATTCTCCATCCAACCCTGTCCTCAACAACCCTTTCCAGTTGGTTTCAGTTGCTACTCATTCTTTTCATGTCTGCTTCAAATTCTGTGCAAAATGTGTTCTTTGGCCTTCCTCTTTTCCGTCCTCTTTCAGAACTCCAAGTAAGGGCTTGTCTTGTGATGCCGTTTGATGATTTCCTTAATGTGTCCTATACACTTCCATCATCTTTTCCTAATTTTCTCTTCAACTGGAAGCTGATTTTTCTACTCCCAAAATAGGTTGTTGCTGATGGTATCCGGTCAAAGGATATTGAATAACTTCCGTTAGGTCATTGAATAAATGAATAAATAAGGGACTCAATTTAATCACAATTCAAATATCAATAATATTTACACAACAAGAATAAGATGTTCCTTCTTATAACTCAGTAAATTTTCCCACTTTTAGTAGAATATTCATTTATATCAGAAGGGGTTTTGTGGATATTATAGTAATTTTATATAGTTGAGATAATGAATCAATTAAGACTAGATCACCATGGAAAACCTGGAAGCACTGGACGACCGTTTCGTCCTATTATGGGACTCCTCAGCAGTGCGCATCCGCAATCCCACCTCACGAGATTCCAACTCACGACCTATCAGTCTCACGCCAGAGCACTTAACCTCTAGACCACTGAGCCAGCCGGCATCCAACGGTGTTAATGTCTTACTTCAACCAATCCACGAGGTTGAGCAACCATTTTACCAATGTCTTCAGTGAGTTGATATCTCCCAACTGACCTGATTGAACTCAATTGGTCACTGCTTCTCACTAGAACTCCAGGATTTGCCTCTCGAAGTCAGTCACTAGTGAGCATATGATCATTATCAGAAGGGGATTTTGTGGAGATTTTAGTAATTTTACACAGTTGAAATCATGAGTCTATTGAAGCTAGACTACCATGGAAAACCTGGAAGCAATGAACGGCCGTTTCGTTTTATTTTGGGAACCCTCAGCAATGCGCATCCATGATCCTGCCTCTCGAGATTCGAACCCAGGACCTATCAGTCTCGCGCGCGACCACTTAACCTCTAGACCACTGAGATGGCCGGCATCCAACGGTGTTAATGTCTAACTTTAACCATTACTATTATTATCATCAGAATCATCCTTATCATTTATCACTTTTCTCTTCTCGGTTCTTTTTTTTCTTCTTATCTTTTTGATTTTATTCAATTATGAATGATATAATTACACTTTTATTTCATATTAACCAATCAAATTGATAATTCAGTACCCTTTTGTTGTTGGTGGTGGTAGTGGTGGTGGTGGTGGTGGTGGTTTATTATTCTTTTCTATCGAAATAAAAACAACTTAAGTGATTTTTTTTAAAAATTTTATGCTTGACTTATTCAACATTTCATTTTTCAGCTTCAATAATCAATTAATGAGTAATGAACTCATTGACACAGCAACAATAAACTAATACAGTAATGATAATAATAAAAAGAGTTTAGAAAGTGAAGTACATTCACTCATTCATTCATTAATCAGTTGAAAGTGATTTTCTTTTCTTTTATCCTTACATATTTTCTCTTTTTTTTTAAACAAAATAAGACAATGGTGGATGTGTCGCTCAATTTCGTGGATTGGTTGAAGTTAGACATTAACACCGTTAGATGCCGGCCATCTCAGTGGTCTAGAGGTTAAGCACTCGCACGCGAGACTGATTGGTCGCGGGTTGGAATCTCGTGAGGTGGGATTATGGATGCGCACAGCTGAGGAGTCCCACAATAGGACGAAACTACCGTCCAGTGCTTCCAAGTATTCCATGGTGGTCTAGCTTCAATAGACTCATGATTTCAACTGTGTAAAATTACTAAAATCTCCACAAAATCCCCTTCTGATAATGATCATATGCTCACTAGTGACTGACTTCGAGAGGCAAATCCTGGAGTTCTAGTGAGAAGCAGTGACCAATTGAGTTCAATCAGGTCAGTTGGGAGATATCAACTCACTGAAGACATTGGTAAAATGGTTGCTCAACTTCGTGGATTGGTTGAAGTAAGACATTAACACCGTTGGATGCCGGCTGGCTCAGTGGTCTAGAGGTTAAGTGCTCTGGCGTGAGACTGATAGGTCGTGGGTTGGAATCTCGTGAGGTGGGATTGCGGATGCGCACTGCTGAGGAGTCCCATAATAGGACGAAACGGTCGTCCAGTGCTTCCAGGTTTTTCATGGTGGTCTAACTTTAATTGATTCATGATCTCAACTATTGAAATAAGTTTTCATTTAGATGTACTAATAATAGTGTTTTAAATTGTTAACTTTTATTCGAATTCACTCAAACTGTCTTTTTTTCGTGTAGCTTTTACTACAGCTACTCATTTCATTTTTTTCTTTTCCTCTTACAAATCTTGGTTGGTATTCTAGAATAGTCTACAAACATAAGTTCTTTTTTCCCTTGAAGTTCTGTAATTTTTAGTTTACTCCTATTCATTCGGTAAATGTACACTGAGTATCTTGAATAAATAACTGTTTATGAATAATTGTACTATTTCGATGTCGGTTGTGGTAGTTCTGGAAGTTTCAGCTCCATCCATTAGAACTGTATTGACGTTCACATTGAAGATTGTGAATTTGATGTTGGTTGACAGATAGTTGTATTGGGTTCCATATGTTCGTCAACTGTAGGAATGTTGTCCTTGCTTTGCCAATCCTTGCCCTCATATCTGTATCAGATCATCCTTGTTCATTGATGATGCTATCCAGATACATGAATGTTTCCACATCTTCCAGTTTTTCTCCATCAAATGTGATTTGGTTGGTGCTCACTGTGTTATATTTGATGATGTTATTGTTTCATTTGTGTATGCTGAGACCTATTGATTGATGCAGAGTTTGCTGTTGCTGCTTCTGCTGCCTCACTAGTTGTCTTCATGTGAATTTGTTGTTGTGTATGGGATAGGGGAGTGATGTCATCTGATATGTGTAAATGGTGTAGTTGGATGCAAGTTGTCCATAGTATTCCATGCTTCCCGTCGGATATGGAGGTCTTCATAATTTGGTTTCAACCACAGGAGGAAGAGGAATGGAGAAAATAGGTAGTTTTTTGAGACTCCGTTCCTCAATTGGAATGCATCTGTGAGTTGTCCTCTATGCACGACTTTCCAGTGTAGTAGTCTGTAGTATGAATTCCGGATGATGTTGACGATTTTCTCAGGTACACCATAGTGTCGAAAAAGCTTCCATAATGTTCTCTTTATCCACACTGTCAAACACCTCATAATCAAGGAATTTGATATATAGTGATGAGTTCTACTTAACTGATTATTCAACGATGATCCTTAGTGTCACAATTCGCTCTGTACACAACCGATCCTTACAAAATGCATCCTGTTGATCTCCTAATTGGACGTCTACTGAATCTTTCATCCGCTTCAGCAACACTCTATTGATAACTTTTCCTAATACTAACTTAAATGAAATAAATAATCATTTTTTAAAATTTATTTTTAAATTTTCAGAAGGGGTTTTGTGGAGATTTCATTAGTTTCATAATTGAAATCATGAGTCAATTGAAGCTAGAGTACCATGGAAAACCTGGACGCACCGGACGGCCGTTTTGTTCTATTCTGGGACTCTTCAGCAGTGCGCATCCACGATCCTGCCTCACGAGATTCGAACCCAGGAACTATGAGTCTTGTGCCGGAGCACTTAACCAATAGACCACCGATGAGCCGGCCGGCATCCAACGGTGTACATTTTCCTCAAATTCTATTATTATTATTATCATTGTTATATTTCTTCTTTAAGATTCCTCTTCACTGACTATAGATTCATTCTATATGTAACATAGAATGTCACTTAATGTTAACAAATTTAATTCTGATTATTAATGATATTGATGATAATGGATGGTGATTAATATGGATAAAAACCAATCAAAAGATACACACTCACATAATGCTATAAAGATTAAATTAGATTTCATATACTACTTATTATTATGATTAAATTTTCTATATTCCCACACTTGTTTCCTTAAATAATCCTTGTTAATCTTTTTAATCCTAATGGATCTTATATGATAATTTTTTTTAAATTTTTACTCATGACCACATTTCTTTTCTGAGTGTGTGTGTGTGTGTGTGCAAGTGGGTACAAGAGAAGTTACCCCATCAATAATGTGTTAGTTATGGTCTCGAATATTTATGTATATATACACACACACAGTGACATACTTACAAATATACCTGTATTCAGTTTGAAGTTCGTTCTTTCAAAGAAACGATACATTCAATAAGATTCCCTTGAGACCATTAAGTTATGCATGTATAATTAGCATTTTATTAAATAGTTTATTTAGAAAATATAATGTTTGTATATGAGGATGGACATTAGTTTAATCGAATACTCTTTAAAGTTTCCATTGCTTTTATTCTTGCTCACCATCACCACCACCACCACTTGCCTAACATAGCTACTATCGGATAGTAGATATGAAAGGAATTCTATTTCTCTCTCTTTCTTTGTCTTCAATAACTTTTTTTTCTTAGCAATTGTTGATTACTCTTCCCCTCTCTTCATAATCCTTCTATCCAACCTCTACTTGTTACTTAATGAATGTCATTAACATATTGTCTTCTATACATTAATATTACAGAACAAAAAAAGAGGCTAAATGTCTCAACCTATTCACATTAAGGTTACAAAGGAGATTTTGTTCGCCTTTGGGATGTTATTAATAATTTTTGCTCTCTGTCTCTCTTGCAACTTTTGTCATTTATCTTTAATGTATGTAGGTGTTTATGATTAAGTATTAAAGGCTTTAAAAATATCTTAACACCCAGTCGAGCTGACCATAATCATTATAATAACTGTAATAAGCTTATTCTTAGTCTTCATACTATTACCACTCCTCCTCCTCCTTCTCCTCCTCCTCCTCCTACTACTACTACTATTATTGATGTTAACTAAAACATACTACTAATTTATTTGATAGTATTTGATTATTTATAATAAAATTTTCTTGGTCATATCTCAATTCTTTTAAAAAATTGAGAGTATACTGAATGATTAAGTAAAAGGAAGTAGAATACATCTTTTCTTAGAACTATTTGAGGGTATATGGTGACTATATAAGGGGTATGTAAATCTATTCATTTATTTGAATGTATTAAAAGAAAAAGGCCATAGGCCACTTGAACAAACTAGGACTGATTGCATTCTATTATAGTAACAATATAAATAGTGACAATAAGACCTAATGTTATTCTTATGGTATATGATTATTAGTCTTACTCTTTCACATTCTTCTACATACATACATACATACAAATCTAGAATAGTTATTGTTATATTATCATTTGCGCTTCATTTGTGAAATCAGTCAACGATAGAAGAAATGTTCTGACTATCTTATGAAGATTCTATGTATCTATGTATCTATGTATGTATATATATATAGGTACTTATTATGTATGAATGAGTATCAGTACATTGAAAAGGTGTAAAAATATATATATGCCTACCATCCAATTCACTCTTTCACTAACCAAATCAACGGATAACTAGTTTATACAATCATAAAAACCTCATTACAATAACAGTAATAACAAATGGTGTAGAAAAAAAAAACAAACAGAAAGAAAGAGGCAATGAAACATCTTGAAAGAGTTAAATGGTTCATTAATCCCTTCATCATCATCACCATCATCATCATCATCATCATTTAATAATCATTGTGACGTCAGTTAGAATTTTTCACAAAAAAAAGAAAAAGAAAAAAAAGAAGGAGGGTGGATAAAATAGAAAAAAAGTACTAGAGGAATGATAGAGAATACAGATAAGCACACTAATGAAAAACAAGGTGAAACTAGAAGAAAAGAAAAATAAACGATAAAGAAAACATTTTTAAAAAAAAAGACTAGTTTGAGCAAAGATGGATAGTGGTTAGCAGTGAAATCCAGCATGCACGTTTCGTCCTATTTGAGACTCGTCAGTTGGATGTACCTGCATCCAAGAGTTGGTGTTCGCTCTAGAATTCGAACCCAGCACCTTTCACTTCAAACGCCATCACGTTATCCACTTAGCTACTGAGTCCTGATAGCCACTTGCTTGTACAATGGATTTAAAAAACTGTTTTCTTTTACAAAGAGAAAATGTTAGATAATATAACTGAAAGGTTTAAATGAATTGAACAATACAAAGGTTATTATGATTAATGATAAGAACACTAATAAAAACTTCAATTAAAAATAAACAGAAAATCCATAATCGACTGAATATGTTTATCAGAAGGGGGTTTCGTGGTGATTTTAGTAATTTTATATAGTTGAGATCATGAGTCAATTGAAGATAGGCCACCACGGAAAACCTGGAAGCACTGGATGGCCATTTAGTCCTATTCTGGGACTCCTCAGCAGTGCGCACTCACAATCCCACCTCTCGAGATCCCAACCCAGGACCTACCAAACTCGCGCCAGAGCACTTAACCGATAGACCACTAAGTTGGCATCGAATGGTGTTTATGTCTAACTTCAACCAATCCGCGATGGTGAGCAACCGTTCACCAACTGTCTTCAGTAAGTTCTTATCTCACAACAGAAGTGATTTGAACTCCACTGGTCACTGCTTCTCACTAGAACTCCAGGATTTACTTCTCGAAGTCAGTCACGAATGAGCATATGATTATTATTGTTATCAAAAGGGTTTTTTTTGTGGAGATTTAGTATTTTCATGAATTAACAGTAATTATGAAGAGTACTATAGAATAGGAACATATACAATAAATTTTAAACTATCCAAATGAATAAGCAAAGATGGATAGAGTCTAGTAGTGGAATCCAGGACGCGCGCCACTTCGTCCTATTTGGGACTCGTCAGCTGGATGTACCTGCATCTCAGAGTTAGTTGATGTTCACTCTGGCACTCCAACCCAGTAAATTTCGCTTCAAACGCCATCACGTTCTCCACTCGGCCACTGAGTCCTGACAGCCACTTGCTTGTGCAATGGGGTGAAGTTTCAATTCATTTAGTATTGTTTGTTTGAATCTTCCCATCGATATGTTAGGACTGCAACTGGTCAGTCTCTAATTGGCATATGTGCATACTGTGAGTATTACCTCGATATAGCCTTAATCTAAATAAGGATTGTTTGACTTCCCTGTTTCTTATCGAATCAACATGTTTCTAATAACAATGTCTCTTTGATTCACCAGAGATTGTTTTCTCATTTGTAAACATATATGTATAGTTGAATTCATGAGTCAATTTAGGCTAAACCATCCTGGGAAAACCTGAAAGCACTAGACTTCCGTTTCGTCCTAGTATGGGATTCCACAAACCTTCATTCCAACAATATATGTATACATAATTGTAGTATTAGCCGTTAAAATATTAATATCAGAAGGGGTTTGTGGATATTATTAGTAATTTTAATACTTGAGATCATGAATGAATTGAATCTAGACCAACATGGATGCTGACTCAGTGGTCTAGAGGTGAAGCGCTTGCACGCAAAATTGATAGGTCTTGAGTTTGAATCGCGTTAGTCGGGATCGTGGATGCGCACTGCTAAGAAATCCCACAATAGGATGAAACGGCCATCCAGTACTTCCACGTCCAAAATATTATTTTCTGTCAATATTTTTATGTATAATCATATATACTACTTAATTTATCCTTTCAATAGACAATAGTTATATGAATATTTTTTAGAAATAGCTTGGATAGTGTACTTATTCTTGTTTTCTCAACTGATTGTTTTCATTTAACCGAATTTAGGTCATGTTAATTATCATAATGAATATCTACAAAACTGTAAGATAAAATTACTTACTAGGATTGTGGATGCGCACTCATGAGGAGTCCCATACACAGACGAAACGGCCGTCTAGTGCTTCCAGGTTTTCCTTGGTGGTCTAGCTCCAATTGACTCATGATTTCA